>NC_083561.1:23965235-24265235 GCF_019925205.1 Metopolophium dirhodum
TTTTTTTTTTTTATACTATTAATATTATTATTCCAATATGCACCTAGGCACTATATATACTATTATCGGACCCGTGTAACTGTCACGAAGCACTTGTGTTATATCGGCATGTATATACCACCGTGTCACGTGCTCGATGGGAAAGCACACACGTCAGCTAAATAATAATAATAACGAACAGGATGTTAATTATTCCTCGTGTACCGATACCGTGTAGGTACACAATATTATTGCATACACGCGCGTATCCATTATATAGGTATATAATACAAGACGCACAAATACGCGACGTCTTGTTATAATGTGCAGACGACATCGCGTGCTTATACATATATATTATGCTTACACAGTATAGGCACCTATATATATATATGTGTGGTGTAGGTATATTATCGTATATGCCACGGTCGTGTTTCGGATGAAGATAATATATTAATGCGTGTATGAGCTACAACGCGAATTGGCGCCCGGCCAGATCCGACAACGACGAGTTATTCGACCCCATTCGTTTTCGTCTAAAAATTAATTCAGACGCGTATACGGGGTGGTGTACGTACAACTGTTGTATATTATCGTGTGCTGGTGTGTACGCACGCAGTATAATATGGTTGTTAATAATTGGATATATGTGTGTAAGACCGACGACGACGACGGCGGCGGACGAGTATTGATTGTACTTTTAGGATAATGAAAACACGAAAACAAAAATAATAACTTCTATGCTCGTACGTGACTCATCCGGCTGCAGCAGTATACGTGCTTTGTGCATATAATCTATAGATATATAATAATAAATTATACGTAAACAACATTATGTTTGCGATTTTCGATGGAACGCCGACTAGTTTAAATGGAAAGGACGATTAATTATTATTAAATATTAGAATAATATATGTTTAATTTGATGCGTTACACGATGTACCGACTTTTTCTACAACTCGACGGTCTTGCGTTTGTGCCGGGTCTGTGGACATCCCAGGAAACGTTTTGTTCCGTTATCGCATGCACTTCGCTCGATTACCCGAAATGTATTTTTGTTTTCCCCATCACCTATATCCCGTGTAGATTTTTTCTCTCGAAAGAACAGCAACACTGCGATTCGAAAAACTCGAAAAACTCGTTATAAAGTATAAACATTATAATATAATATGAAATGGTATTTAATTTGAACCCACGTCGCCGATATTGTGTTTCATGTTTCGTAAACTTTCGAGAGTAAAATTAAATTTGAAAATATTTTTAAAATATAAGTCACACTTATGTACACGACTCACGGCGAAAACGATTTTATTTTAAGTGTAAATTCAGAACATTTTACATTAAAAAGTTACGATTATAATATAATAAAATATACAAATAGACCATACGACCCTACCAATGCAAAAAATTTAAACTTAATACAACGTATGCGACGTACGAGAATATATATATATATGTATGCAAATCGTTTTCCATTCACCGTTGAACCGATACGAAACGTTTTACACGGAAACCCAAATTATTCGGCTGATTAAGATGCGCGGTAATTAATGTGCGTGAGTGTATTGTGTACATATACATATACCTACAGCTCCTCAGTGGCTCATTTACATATTATATACACACACAAGATTGTACGTGGTTATATAAGTATAATAAACGTGTGTGAGAGTGTGTGTGTGAATCGTGTGGCATGCGCCCGTGAGTTTCCCCCCACTGTGGTGTATACCTATAATATAGACTTTAATACTGCAGAGGTATTATGTATAGTATACCAACTTATAATAGGTAAACTATATACGATTTAACATACCTATATATTATGATAGGTACTGCTATGCCTACTAATTTACGTATTCTCGCGCGTCAAAGAGTACCCATTTTATTATTACATATTATAATATACAGCAGCTGCGATGGTACTACTATAGGCATATGTATAGTAAAATATAGAGTAAAGACGACTCTGCACGGACAAACGTCGTCGTCCGAGGTAATTTAAAAAACATTAAAATAAAAACCTAGTTTCGGAATTATAATTTATTCAAAACGAGTTATGGGCGAGCATATTATGTAAATATCGCGCGATACCTGCAGCTATATAATATTATAATATATACATTCATATGTTAAGAATACAAAACACTCCCGTCTAGTTTTAGGCAACCGATTGACATGTGACATTGGCTATGTACACGGCAGTAGTACTCAAGACAAAACCCAAAACTAAAACACGATAAACGTATTTTATCGTTATACGCACCTACAGGGTAGGTATATATTGTTATTTCTATATATATAAGGAAAAAATGTGCCTGTTTTTACACACTTTTTATCGTCGTCGTCGTCGTCGTCGTCATCTTCATTGTTTTCGATAAATAATTCATGGCGACGCACAGATATATATAAGCCAACTGACGGACGAGTGCGTGCGTAAGTATGTATTTATTACGTGCGATGTGCGACGGCGAGGGGTTTCAGACTCCTGCGGCGGAGGTGTAGACCCGCTGCAAAGACGACGTTCGTATGTAGGTAGGTATATAAGATATTATTAATCGACATGCGCGCGTAAAGTATAATATCAAAACACATATTATTATTATCGTGCGTATTAAAGAGGGAAAAAATCGTGAGATAATTTATGCGGATCCGAATTGGACAATGCTATCGTGTGCTCGACCAGCAGCAGCAGCATTGTAATACAATAACAATAATATAATAATAATAATAATAATAATAATAATAAATAATATCGTCCCGCCGAGTTCGGAGGTAGAGGTTTTCGTTTCGTCGTGGCACTTAAATGGACGTGTCATGTTTTTTGGCATCTGACACCGTCGGGCCGTGTGTGGGAGCGTACCCCCCAAAGATCCAAATCCGTAGACATTTTAGAAATATATATATATATTATATATGTGTGTGTTGTATATAACTCTATATAAGATAATATTATATATACATAGGCGTAGTCTACCGAGAAAAAATGTCCTGATATAAAAGGGTGCGGATATCGTATATATATATAATATGTATATCTATTATTCGTTCGGATCGATTAATAATATTATTCTTGTTTTTTTTTTCTCAGACGCATCACTTCGGCTGCTGAATGGCGACTGTCGATGATAGACGATGAGGACGAAGATAAAAATAATAATAATAATAATAACAATAATCATATATAATATTAATATTATAATATCATACACGATACATATTATGCTCGCTCGTATGACATGCACGCATAATAAACTGCAATACAGACAATAATCTATGTGTTTATAATAATATACATTAAATCTACATTATATTATATATAATATATATAATATATGATATTATATATGAAAAAAAGTACTGATGCTGGAGGAGTCGGGGAAGGCCACTGCTTCAGGGGGCAGTGATTTTCTACGCACATATAATATAGGTTTACCTAAATCATCGCAGGATTTTAAATACTAATTAGGTATACGTAATATCAGGTAAAAATTGTATACGCTTAATACCGAAACTATAATAAAAATATGTAGTTATAAGCCTATATATTAGCGTATATATATTATATACGTTATGTATATATTTTTTTATTTTTTTTTATATACCTACTTCGCGCTTACCTATATTATTAATTGTGTTTGTATATTTCGACGGTGCTCTTATCGGAGAACTATTTAGATGAATTTCAAAAAAAAACTTCACATTTCAATCCAGAGTGCACGGAGTTCAATCGATTTCAATCAGCAGAAGTGCTAAAAGTTTGTAAACACACTTTTATGCTGCTGCCAGAAAAAAAGACATTTTAAACAATATATAATCACACACGACGTCGTTGTAAAACCACGGTATAGCTCACTGTTCTGCATCACTATTATAATATACTGTTGGGTACAATTTTATACTGAAGAAATTTTGTAAATTATATAAAGGTGCATTAAAATAAAAACATAAATATTCATGTATTATATTTGAAAATGTATACAAGATTTCCAACATAAGCGAATTATACCATGTTGCAAAGTAATAATAGTAAATTATATACTTATATTAACTAAAAACTAGACATTTATTTAAAAAAAATTACGATTAATACCTATTAAAATGTGTTTAAAATACTTTGATATATCAAATTAAATTATAATAAAACAAAAAGCTTACTTATATCAATTAATTAATTCGTTTGCTGGGTTTTTTTTACATAAGCTTGATGATTTTCTTCAACATAAAGTGCAAAGTCTATACTTTATATTATGTATAAAGTTATTAATGAAAGGGTAGTAATATTGTTAGAAATGTACCTATTATTCAGAATTATATGATATAGGTACCGACATTTAATTTTAAAAAGCATAATTGTGTGTAATATGTGTATAGCCATGTAGGTATTTAAGAATAAAATGTAATTATATTGACACTCCAATATTATTACTCAAACCATACAATTAATTACGGGTGATTATTTTTGCTATATGGTAAATAATCAAAAGGTGAGTATCTAAACTGACATGACGTCGTCACAGATAAAAACTTATGTGCGTGGAGTTGGTACCACCACTTTGTGCTACAATCTTTTAACCTAATTTGCTACAATTTAGCAATAATTATAAAAGATTTGAGTTCAATTACAATACAAAATATTGCTATACAATTCAATACATAGCTGGTACCCGTATCCTACCCCTTAAAATATATATACCATTATCGATTATGTATATCTATAGTTGGATTAATTATTAAAATATTATTTTGTATTCATTTGTTTTAAGTTATTTTAATAGCTGTCGGTGGTAAAATGGATGATTGTATACATTCACTATACAAATCTTATTATAAAATGTATTCAAGATTAGTATAAACCATTTTAAAGCTTGTTAATTCTAAAAAATAAAAATTTATAAAAGCAAAATAATTATTTACTTCTATAAGAAAATTTTTTAATCATTAGTCATTGTGAAAATGCTTAACTCATCTATATGAATTAGTGACGGAAACAAAAAATACATAATTTAATTATTTTTGAAAACATAATAAGGATTTTTAAACTGAACGGGCACATATATAGGTATTTCTCAACTTTTTTTAACTATTCGAAAAACAATTTTTATTTAAAGTGTTTATAGCGTTTTATAAGTACCTCTAATACAAAACAAGCAAAACAAAAAACTAAATGAGTCCATCTGATAAAAAATAATAATTAAAAAAAAAGTTGGGAAAGTCGAGAACGAACTCGGTGGCCCGCCCTATACTTACATATCTATCTAATATTAATATTTGCTGTTGGTTTGTCTATATATTATATTTAAAAAAGTTTTATTGTATTTTAAACAAACATTGCTATGCCTTTATACATATAATTTCGTTTTGGTATAGTTCGCGGATGTTTTTAACAATCATCGATGTTCAACACCTAAATTTGTTTTTTTAATGATATAATAAATAATTATAGTATATATACCTATCCAAATAAATGTGACAATAAAATATATAGTTAGGTTTCTTATAAATATTATTTTATCACCTATATCATATATATTATATAATATCGTTATAGCAAACGTAAAATCCATAGGTGCCTATTAATACAAATCAAATATAATGCCTTATACATAATATATTATAATCTTATATAGTATAGGTATCTTATAAGTATACCTAGATGTATTAGCGTATTATAACACAATATTATATACAATAGTTCATATAAAACAACAACATAATATCGTAGAATACTAAAATATGTCTTTAACTATTGCTACAATAACGGCGATATTATGTATATATACGAATACAATAATAGTATATATATAGGGGAATAGGTCGTAAATTTCATCTCGGTTATCACATACACTCACAAAACGGCAAATTAAAATCGACAATTTTAGCCGCGGTTAAAATATCGGTCAATTATTTAGGAAATTAATCGAACACGACTGTTTCGGACGGCAGCGTTCATAAAATACAAAATTTATAGGTAGATTCATATAAAGCATTATATTTATATAGATACCTACGTATTTTTTCTATTATATAATATAGGCATATATTGTCGGTTATCACATGTATATTATAAATAATATATTATGTTCAAATAGACGTTTGTATCTATATACGTTTGCGACTATAATACACCTATACCTGTCGGACCATATTCGAAGCGTGCGTAAATCTTCATTATATAGTGATAAGTAATAACTAATATTAGGTATACCTGTACATTATTATGATTATTATATTTATATTATGATATAAAAAAACCATATTATGAAAAAAAAACGATTTTAGACAAACGGTGCGTGTTAGTTCTGAAAATATTTCTAATATTAAGTAATAAATTTATAAATATATACATATGCCTATAAATATAAATACATAAACATAAAGACAACGTCGAACACATACCTATAGATACAGTCATAGACCATAGTGATTTGTGTTTTAACCTGGACCAACCATAATGTAAGGTAGAACAGTGTTATTATATTATTATTACCTATATACTCTAAATATTTATATATTATTTTTAAAATTAAAACAAAAAAAATATCTATGTAGCATAGACGCAATTTGGAAAGGACTTTGAGGAGCTTAGCTGCTCCAATATTTAAGTTTGCCCCTCCTAAAATTTGTATTTTAATTGAAGTATTAATTCCTTTATTAGACTGTATAATCTACACAATTCAGTAAATAACGTTGTTTGAAGAAATTATTTTATTAAGTTTAAATAACGATTAATTATTGATATGCTTTCCATAGTATATAGATCTGTGATCCACCCAACATATAATATATGTTTAATTACAAATTAGTTAATAGAATACATTATAGGAACTGATAACTATATAGGGCCCTAAACTTGATGCATTTGCATTTTTTTTTCAAATGCTATTCGAGGTTCGCCTCTATACATAAATTTGATTCGTGGAATATAGAATTTAAAAGTAACATTTTGATTTTGCATTTTTTTTTTTTTGCTTTTTTTAGGGAATTTATTGCTTGATGGTAATTTATTTTTGTATAATTTTTTTTTTTACCTATTTGTATTTTATTTTTGAAAGTTACGCTTACTGTAACACAATAGGTACATTTATTGTAACACATTCAGTTTCCATTAGATTGTCGATTATCGACGTTCATTATCTTTATCGTTTGTTGTCGCAAACTAAGATTATTTAATAAACTATAGGTAGATACTATTTTAGGCCAAGTCAATCAGAAAAAAATTCCCAAAAGTCGATCAACTTTTTTCAAACATCAAAAAATATTTTTGAATGCTCCTTTATTAAAAATTATTACTCATTATGAAGTAGTTTTTGGTCATAATTAAGTCATTTTTTGATGTTTAAAAGTAATTTAAAAATTTTTTTTGTGTACATTTTTTAAAGATTTTTAAGTCATAAAATTAATATTATATTATATTAATTATACCTATTCGTACCAGCCATTATACTATATAGACCTAGGACGTTGAACCATTTATAGTCTTGAAAAAATCACCTTGCCCCTAAATATATATATATTTTTAAAATTATGTACCTATATATACCCAAAATATAAAAACATTATGCTTGGACGTTGGCGTTTCCGTGACGGCCGCCAGAGACCAGCACTTGCTTGCGCGCGGTCTTTCCCGACGTATATATATATATGTATTATGCGGCCGGCGCCGCGACTCCTCCGCCGTCTCAAGTCACGGCCGCAGGTGGGTGGGCGGGTGGGTGGGGGGGAAGTGGGGGATAGGTGATCGTCGGCCGGTGCGCGCGGCGGCGGAGGGGACGCATATGACGGCGGCGCTAATATAAATGACGAGTAATTTATTAAAAACGCGACGCGATCTCGCGGGGCGGCCGGCCAATGGCGTCCGGGCTAGGCGTCGCCCCGCGGCTGTTTGACTGACAGTTACAAATTGAAAATGGGAGTGACTGCCGGTACCACACCCAAAATCCAACATGGCCGCAACGACTCGGGACGAGTGTGTGCGTGTGTGTACGACGACGGCGGCGGCGATCGTTGCTGCTGCAGCAACAACGTCTGTCCGTATGTATACCTACACGTCGCATATATTGGTAATAACGATATTATATGGTGCCGCAGACGCCTCTCGCGTAATCGCGATCGACGTCTGACGGGGGGGCAGCGCCCCTCGCCCGAGATAAATCTTAGGTGGAAAAATAAAAAACGCGCGAAATCCGAAGGGATAATATGCGGGCATATACGTACATAGCACTGACGTGAACCAAAAAATGCTTTCGTCACGGTAAATTATATACCTACCTACCGCGTGTTTTTCTCGTTTCACCCGATAATAATGTTATAATATATTTTGGAAACACGCGTATCGCGTCTTATATGCGGCGGGATTCGAGCGCCGCTGTTGCAGGGACCTCAATAATAATATTTTTAATACCTCGCAAACCCATACGATAGTGTCTCTATAGCGGCGTTATAGTATTATATGATCGATAGCCTCCGTCAGTGTCTATACTAATATAATAAACTCTGATGGTGCAGTGTGCGTGCAAAAGAGAGAGACGTTTTCCGAGAGAATATAATTCCTATATGACGTCTCAATTCTCCTCTCGCCCCCTCCTACACGCCGCAGCTACTGACGGACCGCCGCCGTCGTCACTGCGCCGCGCTTCCCGAGAGTATTCACGAAGCGGTGTTACTCGCGGTGATTTATATCGGCACGGACGCCGTCCCCGACTCCCAAATATATATCTATATAACAATATATACCTACCATAATAATACTCGATGTACCTATATACATTGTGTGTGTGTGTGTGTGTGTGTGTGTGTGTGTGTGTGTGTGTGGCGGCGAAATCTATTCCCCTGAACTCCGATCGTGTGCCAATTGCCGATTTACAATTTTACAATGTACGAGTTGGTTTATACATAGCGAAGGTGGTGCGACGACAAGCTTTCGTTACATAAAATCCGATATTTCGAAAATGTATATACACTGACATCCATGCGCGTGGTGTAGTGTTTATAGGTAGATGCGAGATGGAAATATTATAATAAGAAGACTTGGCGAAATATCGTACAATTCGTGCACGAAGATGCTACTGTTATCGATGATATTGCATCTCCGCCGACCTCCTCGCTCGTAAATATAATAATAAATTATAGCCTAATGAGTATACTAAAAAAAAATATATTATTATAATAATTAATCATTGGCATGAGTGTTAAACCATATACAGGCATGTAATACATTGTGTATATATATAGAAATCTAGATTTCAACCACTCTTATATTCATCTATATTTAGCCGTTTCTACAATAGTAGGTATATACTCGCACATAATGTAATATCGTTAAACGCGTTTAATTATTTAACAGGTATATTTACATAATTCGGGTTACAGAACTATAATAATATGCGTACAAGTGTAAAGAAGAAACTCGCGGAACGCTGCGCGGTGTTAATGAAAAAAAAAAAATAATAATAATTGGCACTTGTTCCGAATGGCGAAAAATATTAACGTTCATTAAAACGAGCGCTCACACATATATAATATAGATATACACCTATGTGTTATAGAAGTACGAACAAAACAAGTAATTTGTCAGGCATACGAAGGTCACCATGCTCGCCTGCATATATAACATATTATGTATAAGACACTTCAAAATCACGAAAACAATGACGTTGCGCTGCTGCCGTTTTTAATATTATAGTGTATACGCAAAAAAAAGCGTTATGAACTATCTTACTATATTTCTGGGACGATAAGTAAACTATATATACGGATTGATTATTACAATCACAACGAACACTTCACATAAACGTTATTCGGTTTTCGAGTACCTAATCAATTTCTATACATACATATTATAATATTAAACGAGACGTTGCGAGAAAATGTATACTCGAAAAACATTTTATCGAACGCATTTGAAATGTGGCACGCGACACTCGTATAATAAATATCGTATAATAATATAAAGGATGAAACGAAAAACGTATAGACTATTGTATATAATAATATATATAATATGGAGGCGTACGATCGGACAAACTTTCGGGGAAGGGTGCGAAGTATATAATACAGGCATAACGACGACTGTGGTGCGTATATACGCGTAAATCATCAAGCGCAAATCGTATATTCATTAGTTTATTATAATATCCGCGTCCACAATAGTGTATACAATATATTATTATTATTATTATTATATATTATAATACACGCACGCCACGCGAATAATGAATATTATTATTATTAGTATTACATGACATCGCGTACGTATACGAATAATGTATATAATGTATTATATTATACATCGTCGGTGACGTGTATATATGTGCATGGTATACACAGGGATAATAGTGTAATATTGTTATACACACTATATATACAGAGTGCGATGTCGATTATAACAACGTGCGAGTCCGCAGAAAGTCCGCGCGTCCGAGTGAAATTCCGCGGCGCGAGGAATTCGATTATCGTCCCCCCGGGATACACGCCGCCACCACCACCACCGCTGCAGCGACGCGGTGCCGACGTTAAGTTCCGAAACAGTGAGCTACACAAACACACACACACACACACACACACACACACACAAACACACACACACACACACACACACACACACACGAACGCGTCGAGTGTTTGTGAATTATAGCTATTTGATATTGTGTGTGTGTGTGTGTCTTTGTCTGTGTGTGTATACTAGGGAGAGGGTTGCTGCAGTGCGCGTGAAAAGCTCGAGAGGTATTTTGACGATTTTCGGCAGCATTGTTTTGTTTGCCGAACGTTATATACTATATAATACTACTAATACTAATGCTACTACTACCACCACTATAATACAACTATATACACGCTGAACCCTGGCCATCGCCGCCTACACGTCCCTGCCACCCTTAACAACCTCCCCCCGCCACGTGTATCTATGTATATATACCACGCGCCCGGGTATTGATTTATGGCCTCCCCCCCCAGACACCCGTTCACAACCACCACCGACGCGCATATATATACACCGCTGCAGAGAGAGTATTGTCGAATACACATATACGTGTATATATAGACAACGCAAACGCACATACTAAAGCGGGACTTTGCGTCTATATAACTATACATATACGTACACCCCCTCTCGCATCCCGCCATCGTCTACTGATATATTATATATATATACACTTATACGCGCGGCACACTCTAAAATATACAAACACATATTTCCACACACACACACACACACATATTATAGATGTGTGCGAGAGTCGGAGAGAATGCATGTCACGAGTGTGTATATATCGTGTGTACCTATATACGTATATAGGGCGAACTTGCGGCGGCGACACGCGCATCGCGCACGCAATAGCCTTAATCAATTCGGCCGCGGCAGTGGTAGACCGCAGCACGACTGCTGTGCGTGAGATATTGAATTCGTCCTGCTGCTGTCGTGTCGCGTACATGCATATATTTTTACACACGCAGGGCGAACTCCGGCGGAGGTGGTTTTGGTGCGGGGCGGTTATACGAGGCCAAGGGGAGGGGGGGGGCAGCGGCAAAAACTCATGGCGCAGCGGACGACGGGGTCGAAACCCCGGTCGGACCCGCGTCCGGAGTTTTCGATTAAAACCTACCCCGCAGCAGGTAGACACGCGCGCGTATCTCATAATAATATATTCACAATCTTAAACCTTATCCAGGGGCACGCGCACGCCAGTGCGTGAGCAAAGTTATAGAAGGTGAGTATTTAAATAGAAATGTTCACTTGTTGAAATGCAAATATATAAAATAACGTTACAAAACCTCGAGATCGAGACGTAAGTTATAATATACTACATCCAAATTCCAAAATCCACCGCGAGAAAACAAACACGCTCCATTTCTTCCACGAGCGAAACACAAAACTATTCACCGCGATATACGAGGCTGCAGAGACGAGAACGACGGGAACGTGGGCTTTCACGTCCTCCCACATAATATAGTTTATAATATACTGCGTAGGCAGATAGGTTTATAGGAAAACGAAAACGCGTCGCGATAACGCGAAGAAAGAGCAACAAAGAAATATTATTCGCCGCCGGGTCGTTAGCGAATACGCGCTGAAAAAATCATATCCCGTTTTTATTTCTCTGTCTTCACCTCTCGCACTTTCTCGTTTACCACCCCGACGAACGTGGAAACGACGCTCACCCACGTGAAAATGCATACGCGCTCGCTCGACGTGCGTCCATGTGTGTGTGTGTGTATATATACTTAGTTGGCAGAGCATGAGGGGTTTTTCGTGCGAAAAGCCCATTGATTATGTGGCCGGCGAGCCGCGAGAGGTGCAGTGCAGCAGGGGTGTGTAAAGGTTGATAGCGGTGGAGGGAGGCGTGCGTAGGGGGTGGTTAACCGACTTCCATATCTCACGTCGAACGGCTACTGCGCTTTCACCGTCGTTGATGGTGAGCAGGGAGGCGGAAGCGGGGTTCATCATCGGCGTACAGCTGTATAGTGTTATGTAGCCGCCGCGGTTTTCGCCGACGATGTGGAAGTGATAAAGAGACGATACATATTATACATTTCTCACCGCTATATGTATTATATAAATATATATGCGTATATATACCATTATAACCGCGGTTGCGTGTCCATCGGGGTTGATGTAACGTCCTAAAAGATAGGTACCTATATTATACCTACCTGTGTACACAGTTTACCGTTATATGTGTTATATATATATATATAATTTAAAGTTTTTGACGTTTTTGACTCCGTCGAAATTGCCTTATAGCTGCGTATTATATTATTATAATGATGCTACGCGCTGTACCTATACCATATAATATTATAATATAGTTGAAAATATAATAAGCAAAGGTAACTGTGTATCACTCACCTATTCGGACGCGAATACTTCCGGTTTCGTTGCAGCAGGTGCGCTACAAGTGCAGTCACAGCTTGTCGAAGTCACATTCGCAGGTGCAGCAGCCAAAGTCACATTTGCAGGTGCATCACGCCGAATGACAGCCCCAGGTGCAGCTGCAGCCGAAGTCACGTGCAAAAAAATGCAGCATCCAAAGTGCGATGGCGACGGTCGATGCAAACGCGTATCCTGGCCGCTTTCCGTGGGTACACTCGGTCGAAAATCGCGCACACAACGTCACCGCACACGTGACTCGCGATAAACGGACGCGAAAACGCGGACGGAACACCGGACCGAGACGAAACACTTTTTTTCCGGGCGATCCGCACAACGAAGTTTAGCGATTTTCCTTGACGCGACCCGCATACGTCCGCACATAGATCGATCGATTTCTCCGACGCACCACCGCGATGTTCGTCGTGATAATAACACAATAATATTATTTTAATAATAAAATTTATACCTAACGTCTTGTCGCGTTATCTCGTTATTCGTGTACCTACTTATACGCGTTTCCGGAATCGTGTCTCCGAGAACCCGCCCTCAGGGAAGGGTGATGGGAACTGAGTGTGCGGGGTCAGGGGGGGTGTAGGGAGAAGTGTGGGTGGTTTGGGGATGCGGGGAGGGCGCACACGAATAAATCTCCACGTCCCGTCTCATTATAATATATTAACACGTACACGTCGGTTTTTTTCACGGGGTATATTATAATATATAGGTAATATATATGTGCCGCAAACGGACGAATAGTTTCCCTTTGTTATATAATATACATTTATACACGCGCAGGCACAGTAGTATCGTGTGCGACGTTTTTTCTTCTCTGGTCTTCGTCTCCGTGGACACGTTTTTTCGTCGATGCCTGCCGAGGAGGTTTGTTTTTAATTAAGTATATGCGTTCGGCTGCAGCCAGTGCGTATATGCATTAAACATAATAACATATTATAATACACAGCGGCGACTGTTTGGCCGTATACCAAACGCACGCGCACACACGTTGCGCATTACGCATTATTATTATTATTAATATTATTATCGTATTATAATATATATTTTTATTTTTTTCGTCAAGAGCAGCAGATATAGCCTGCTGCAGTGCGATGATGATATTATTATAAATATAGAATGTTGACGATATCGCAGCGGCCTGCCGAAAGTGCAGCCACTATATATAGTAACAATAATATGTTAATATCTTATAACATCGTATAATTGGAATGTGATTGATAATGATGATAATAATAACAATAATAATATATGCGCCATGCGTTGATCACAATCGTGTGCGCATAGTATGATTAGTGTGTACTTTAAGACACACATAATATATATAAAGGTAAGACACATATACATAAAATATGACAATTATGTACAAATATAGCGTATGAAGATTTGTTTGTTTTTTTTTTCATGTTTTTGTTTATTAAAAAAAAAAACGTTCATTTTTTTTTTTAATTAATTAACATAAAATTCTACTTAATTAATCTAAAAATGTAACGAACACTAATTCTAATATTTTAGGAGGAACTTATAGTGAATGCCGCATAACAACACTCAGTTATCTTAATATTCATTGTACTGACCGTTTATTACATGTATATATATATATTTTTTTTTTTGAATCGGAAAAAATATTAAAAATATTAATTAAATAATGTCGATAAATTAAAAAATGTGTCAACATTGATTTTTTTCAAATTTTGTTATTTTATCTTTTTTGGTATTACAATATAAGTACTCAACATTATTGTTATTTATCACGACTCAAAAAAATAAACAAGACTTAATAATTACGTATATATGTCGTTTTTCATTTTTACACTGTTTTACCTAGCATGTAAAAATAAATTAGAGGTAATCCTTGCCAGGCTTTGCAGAATAAATAAATTTTTATACAAAAATTCTTTTTTTACAAAAAAAATAATAATAATAATGATAAAATTAAAAACGAAAAAACAAAATAGTTAATAAAATGAAGAATCTACCAGCACACGCACGCTTTTTCTATATAATATAATAAAATTGTATATATTAATATTATTGTTTTATATATATAAATAAAATCTCTCTGAACTGTACAATATTACGAGGAAATAGCGTCAAATAAATCGTAACGATTTCAATTTCGAAAAAAACACTATTCCTATAAATGTTTTTTTTAAATATATATTTTATATAATATATTCATATAGAAGTCATACCTATGATGTATGTACAAGAGAAATATAATAATAATTTGCAGTTGAAAATAATTATAATTAATGAAACGGGCTGATAATCAATAATTTCCGCTTACGCGCGAGCATAACACATGTGTTATAATAATTATTATAATATTATAATTGGTGTTCTGCGTACTTATGTTTACGGAAACAGCTGATTCGAGGAGCCGACGAAATTGCACATAAAGATTTTTTTCATTTTTTCGAAAACGAGTCGCAGAGTGTGTACCGCAACGATATAGTAAGTATAGTATTATTGTGTATTCGAAAAAAAAAATATATATATATAGTTTGTGTGAGAAAACAAGTAAACAAGTAGTGGCATGGACCGATCTCTAATTAATATATAAACATTTTTTTTTTTTTTTTTACCTTATTACAATATACAAAGTCTAAACATATAATTTTAATATATAATATATGTACACATTCAAATAATTTATAAATAATAATCGTATATATAATTACTTAATATATATGTATGTACTTGAGTCACGCGTTATTTTTCCTCTTATTATATATTTTCTCTCTTACACGAAAAATAATTAAAACGAAAATAAATAAATAAAATAAAAAACAAAAACAAAAGTATACGCAAATACCACCTTTGGTACGTTAGCATTTTATATTGTTACAATAATATAATAGATATTTAATATTATTATCTTATTGTTATTTTCACCGCAATTCCACGTCCGATCGCGCGCGCACGATTCCCGGGGTCCCACATTTATTCAGTATGCGCGAAAAAAAAAACCGACGTTATTATAATAATATTGTACACGGTGCAGTTATGTTGGATGCATATTTTATTATTTAGACATTAACTGCGGCGCGGTGGCAGCGACTGTGCGCGGTGACCGAAGGTCGCGGCCGATACAACCATAGTACATGCATAGGTAGGTAATGATATAATATGGTAGATGACATGATATTATACGCGTCTGGCTGGTATAATAGTGATCTAATTAAGACGTATTGTAACGACGGTCAAAAACAACGATCGGGGGAAACAAAATATCATTATCAATTAATATGATAATATCATGTAGAGTCCGCGGCGATCGCAAAAAAATCGGATCGCAGCACCGTGTGTATCGGACGCGAATCGCGGTGCCAGTCTAATTCCTAATGGCACTATAAGTTGAATAAAAAATAAAAACAAACAAACAACAACTGGTCCTGGAATTTGAAACCGAAATATATATATAAAGACATAATCACGCGCACACTCACACACACACACACACTCAAACAAACACGAACACACATAATATTATATACAACTTAATATTATAATATGATAGTACACAATTTTTCTATGTATATATATTTTATATATATCCTGTACAACACGTATGTGTTAAGATAAGACGAACGTGTGTTAGATATATACATTATTATTAATTTTATTATTATTATTATTACTATTGAGGACGTGTTATTTGAGCTGGTTTTGAGATCCCGAGCGCATATCATCGACCGCGTGACGATTCGCTCGTAACAAAATATTCATTTTTTAAAATTATTACGATATAACTAATAATAATAATATATTACATAGTGTACTCTTTATCATAATTATGTATCCATATTACATATTATATTATATCGTATACATATATATATCATATATCATATATTTATATATATGTGAGTGTGTGTCTGTGTGTGTGGGCGCGAGTGGCGGAGAGTAAGTCGCGGTTGACCAGCACGCGTTATAGGTATGTCATTTTTCTTTGGATATTTAATAAATTATTATTACGTCGTCTTTGCTATCGTTTATTATTTGTTTGCTTAGAACTAAATAAAACTTAAACGAGAACTAAAAAAAAACCTACGACATAATGACTTAGACACAATCTTAGAACAAGTTTCCTAAGCGAGGGAAAATTTTACACGTACCTAATTATATATTATTATAATATAGTATTGCCGTTGGTATAAGACAAAAATTGATAAAAAGACGTTTTTTTCTTTTCGGAAAATGAAAAATTGATTTAAAATACGTTTATGATGCGTATATACCAATATATACCCAGAACGAAATTTTTGTTTATATTTTCAATGTAATATTTACAGTAAGAAGATTATTGTTTAGAAAAATATTATTGTTTACCATCTAAACCGCCCTATAATCGCAGTAACAATATTACAATATGGGGTGACCAATTATTATAATATTATTATACAATATGCTATACAGAGCGACCAGTGTATAATATTATATAATTATTATTATCATTTCGAAATTGGTTTCTCTGTTTGTTTTAAGTAAATACGCGAAAAATGTCACAATCCGCCGTCGTCCTGCATAACATACGACTTGACATCTCATCTCGACCACGCGCACCACTCACACTCAAACGCTAACACAAACAGGCAAAATCGTAGGTGCGCGCACCTCAATGACGACACTGCAGTGCAGCAACACGCGCACGCGCGTACAACACTCGAAAACTGAGGACCATTTCACTTCTACACACACGCGCGCACGAGAGTACATATTATATTATGTACAACAACAGTATTAATCATAATTATAATCATAATCATAATAATAATAATAATATTAATAATAATAATAATAATAATAATAATATTATAAATAATGACGAGCGAAGTCGCGGCTTTATCACTACTGCGGCGATGTCTGCGGCGTGATATCACTACCGTCACCGCCCTGGCCGTCGCCGCCCTTGGTCTTGTTCTCTTTTTTCCACTTCATCCGCCTGTTCTGGAACCATATCTTTATCTGCCGCTCGGTCAGGCACAGCGCGTGCGCGATCTCGATCCGCCGCCTCCTGGTCAGGTACCGGTTGAAGTGGAACTCCTTCTCCAGCTCCAGCGTCTGGTACCTGGTATACGTCTGCCGGCCGCGTTTCCGCTCTGAAACATAACGTTTGCAATGACAACTACTGATAAGGCTGAGCAGACGGCCCGATGACGCCCGACTCGGGGATATAGTTGGATTTATAGTTATATAAAATTATGTATTAATATATATATATATATGTATGTCTATCTATATTGTTTACGGCAATACTATTATAATATATGAAATTGTTATAGGCTGCAGACCGCGAGGACACGGTGGGGGGGATTCCCCCCTTATCATGTTTATGTGTTAACTGTTTATAAAATAGGGGTTTAACGTTCATTACTCAGTGGTTGCTGCACCAGTGAATCGCATATAATATTCTAATTAAATCTTGGACGTCAGTGCAAGTCGGCTGATACGTGTTATAAGCGTATATAATATATATGATGATAATATACACGCCGTTAGACGCATTAATATTACACACTATCATATTATACCGCTGACGTGTATTTTATACGCTCGTGTAGGTACGACAATATTTATTATATACAGTGGTGCTAAATCCGTTTGTTAACTACATGCGCTGTAGGAATAGAATCGCATAATATGTAGGACATATTCGAAATTATCAGAATTATTAAAATGTATTTTACCATTTTTGACTAGTGTCAGAAACATTGATGCGAGTTGTGCGATAATATTATACCATTTATACCTACAATACATATTATAATTCTGTTATCCGAGTTATCTATCGAAAATTAAAATGGTACTTATGAATTAACATAAAATAATAATCTATTTCAGCAGATCACAGAATATTGTCATACCTATACGCGAGTGCGATGTGTATATTACAATAATAACCAAGGCTGTGAATTTGATACATTTGCATATAATTTGTTTATTTCCATTTTGTCTAGGTATAAGGAATCGACTTCAGCCATAATTTGTTTTAAAATTACTTCTAGACACGAATGCGATTATAATAATGCTTTTTATATTTTTTATATCTTAATAATGTTATAACATATAATTGGTACCTGTAAGGTTGACAAAAATTATGCGTTATTTTTTAGAAGAGATGTAGGTATTTGTTTAATTATTATTTAAACTTGTATATAAAGGATTATTTAGAATGTATTTATAATAAATAATTCATTAATATTAGATTCTGAGCGGAGCGAGTGGTTTTACAATGGTGTTTATTATTTATTTTTATTTTTTATATCCTGTATACAAAATTTCTACCAGATGGAGTTTTTCGATTTCAACATATAGTACCTTATATTTTAGCAAATTGGATTAAGATGGTACTTTAGAGAGGTCATTTTTCGATTTTCTCAATAGTTATTTAATGCCACGGGAAAAGTACTGACAAATTACGAAAAATGGGATTTTAATTTCTAACGATTTGCTTATCACCGTAGCAACGTATAAAAAATTATAATATTATAATATTAATTCTACTTAAAGGCTATAATAAATAAAAAAAATTTAAAAATCCAGACTGATAATAGCCGTCTCCGCTCAGAATCGTTTTTCTTATACAATGATATTAATGAATTCAAGTTTAATACAATCCATTATACATTGTCCCACTTATAACCTACTGTATAGCAGAGCGACATCCACTTACCCGCTTATTTTAAATTGTATATAAAAAAAATATATCTGCCAATATTTCGAGCGTAATATTTTATGCTCATTCAACAGTTGCCTTGTGCATTAAATTCACAGCTCTAGTAATAGTGTAATATTATGTATAATAAAAAACGTGCAAACAAACAGTAGTAAATCGTAATTTTTCTAGTTAATTAACATCATGCAAAGTATTTATAACAACAAACTCCCACTACATTATAATATATACAAAACTATGTGTGATATTCCCACAGGCGTCCCGATGGGATCTATACCTACTGCAGCAGGTATGATAATAGCATAATATATACATTTCGATTATTTATTATGAGTTATGACAATAATTCGTATTGCTATATTATAAACAGGCGTGGTATTATAATATTAGAAGCAAACAGTCAGTGTTTTTTCGGTGGCAATAGCAGCAGCAGCTCTGTTCGAGCGAATTGAACGTTTTTCGCGCGTTTTAACCCTTTTCTACCATTGAAATAAACGCACATTAGACGGAGAAAGGCCTGTGACGCGTACAAATATACGCACGTCTAACCTACATACACATCAGTATATTATTATATATAACAATATAAGATATTATAATATACGACCGTAAACTACAATGGACGATTAGGTCCGGCCACAGTAATATGCCTTTTGGTTATTATTTATAAATAGGCGGGTACTGGTTTCGGCGGCAGCGGCAGCAGCGGAGGGATCGATTAACCTCGTGAAAATTTCAACGAAAAAAACTTTTATTAAGACTTTCTTTTCGCGCGCGCACAAAGACCTTAACGAGTTTTTGATGTGGGGGAAGGAAATCGCCGTGAAGACGCATTTACGGCCACTGCAGCCGACCGATCAACCGAAGTCGTTACGATATAATATATATATATATGTGTGTGTGTATGTGTCTATATACCAACTGTATATATAACAACCGGAGGCCGCGAGGGGGAATAATGTCGACGGTTGTACACACCGCGAGCGGCCAATGGAAACGATCGACGAGCGTTTTTAATTAATCGCTTTTTTCCTATAGCGTGCGGAACACTGAGCATTGTTGTGTTATAGTATACTTATATAATATTATACGTGTATCCGACATCCGAGGGTATTTCTCGTTGGTTATTAGGTATATCGAGTAGGTATATAAACATATATTGTATAGTGTATACAGCTACAGTATATATTGGTATATATTATATCTATACGAAGAAAGGAAACGCAAAAATCGGTTATCGTGAAATTTCTTATTTTTTATTGCTTGAATAAATTTGCGAATAATTATTGAGATACCGTAGAGAGAGAATAATATTATATTTTTCGTTAAAAACATTGTACCTATTGTAGAAAACCAATCGAATATATATATATATATAGGCGAACGCACATCATGTGCGAGCTGCTCTATAAAATATCTGCTATTGTAATTTAGTGGAAATAAGTATATTAAAGATATTATAATATTTCGTATTGCAAGACACGACGATTAAACGACTGACTGTAAGTAGGTATATTGGATTACTTCAGAATATCGCGACATGGTCTCGTGGACTTTGCGATCAGGAGGGGCGCAGCGCACTGAGCTAAGTTCAACGAGTTCGACTTTAACGTACGAATCTAATAATGCAGCGTGGTTCTTAGTCTATTCGTCCCGTTTCCGGTTTCGTAACGACGTCGTACGCATCTAGTATAGGTATTAAGCGCGCGGAAGTCCGTTGAACCGTGTGCACGCACAGACTGATCACGAGGACTTAAGTATACTCGTATGTAATCCCATACACACACACTCGCGGCCGCGTGACGCTATCGCTGCTGTACATATAATAATACATTATATACCTCGCGTTGTATATAGCATATATACGTGTGAGTGCGTGTGTACGTATGTATATATGATAAAAGGATTTCGTCGTGAGCTGCAGCGCGTCAAGAGGACACGTATTAATAGCGCGCCCGGCCCGCACGTGTATACACATATTATACATACATCCAATGCACACGCGAGTGGAGTATATATACCTATACCGAGTACGCCGCCGTCGGACTTAAAAACGGGGGATAGACTTAGATCCAAAAGGGGAACTGCGGCGGGGGAGCAAGGTGAGGGAGAGGATACTGCTGCTGCACCGTATTACAAAGCAGATTATTTGGACGGGCTCGACGTTTTCGTGCAGCCGTCGGCTATACACACACACGTAGGGACCCGTAGTCCTTGGACGCCAGCATGTGTGTGTGTGTGTGTGCCGAAAACAAGAAAGTCGTGGGGTCACCGCCGGGAACAGTTGACGGGGCGGAACGGTGGAAGGTCGGACGGTTGACGCTGCGGACGGACCGGGGGGTGGGCTGCACAGGAAGAGAGACGGTGGTGGGCCGGGGGAGAGAGAGGAGAGACGTTGCGCGTCAAAAGTGACGAAGATTTATGGCGGCGGCGGGCAGGCCCCGTTTCGTTCGGCCTCCGGGGCAGCGCGCGCGGTTCGGCGGTGGCGGCGGCGGTTCCCACCGGGGACCGGTCGCCGCCGCTCGCGTGCGTAAGCATCCAAACCGTATTATATGAAAAAAAAAATACACACCAAACCGGAGACGGAGTGAGAGGTAGGGAGAGGGGAGTGAGAGAGCAGTGAGTGAAGGAGGGAGAGACGGAGTAAAAATAAAAAATAATATATATATATAAAAGGGAGATTTACCAAAAACGTAAAAGGCTCACGACGGCGGCAACTGCCATGTGTGTGTCAAATGGAATAAAGCGGCGGCCTCCTCCGGGGAGTGAGTGATATAGAATAACGGGGTGGTGGTAGGAAGAGATATGGTCGGCGAGAGAGAGAGAGAGAGAATGAATGAGAGAGATTGTAAAGAGTGAGAGAGGGTAAGAGAGAAAATAAGAGAGACGGCTCTAGAGGCGTATATAATATTACGTACATGACAGACGTACCGAGAGTAATTTGTATTTTTTTTGTCCCCCTCCCCCCAAATATGAACTCCTAACGACTACCGTAAGACTCGCGCGTATAGCACTTAGGAAATTAGAAAATATATGGGTCCCAAAATCGCAATAAGGAAAAAGCGGCATGTATTTCGTGAATACACAATATCCGAAATTATCAAACTTTTGTTGAACTTCCCTAATATATTCTAATTATTATTATTATAATGGCGGCGAGACTGCAAATTGCAATAATAACAACGATCGCGCGTGTAAGACAACGTTCGTTAGCGGCGATGAAATCTCCGTGATTAATCACTCGGAGTGCCGATCTATCCTATTTACTATACCTACTGCGTTTCTATACAAAGCAAAATTTTTAAATTGGTCATAAAATGTCATTGCGCGGTCGGTAAAGCGGCCCTATAACATCATCAATGGCCCTCGTAGATTTATACGCGGTGCAGTTACAATAATAGTTATACCGAGAGTTACATAGAATGTACCTATCATCTATAATAATAAAGTAGGTAAAGTTTTTCTTTTTGAGTGTAAATTTTTATTTTCATTTTGAGTTACTAACCAATTATAACAATATATAATATTATTATCTTCATATTATTATAATGTATTTATCTATATTCTTGTTTCGATGCAGACTTTTTCTCATATAATAGGTATTGCACGTCCGCGACGACGACACATCGATAGAAATTATTTAACTAGAAAATTGTCTGTATTTCCTAGGACACCCGATATCCGTAAGCGCGTTATTATATAGACGTGGTGTTATGTGACAATCGTTTATGGACGCTATCTTTAGCTACTATTTAAATCTAGAATTAAATAACCATCATGCACGCGTTTGGATATACATATTATATTCACATTAATATTCTCACGGTCACGGAAATTTGTATAATATCCCAGTATATATTATGCATACGCGTGTTAAACGACTCAAATAAAATATGTTAATCGGTTTCAATGAAAACCGTTTTAACTGACATAAAACTATTTGTTTGTAAACCCGAATCTTCGAGACTTGGTATTACACGCGCGTAATCCTCTGCTTAAACCTTTATTAACTGCAGCGACGTTATAAATTCATTTAAACGATTAATTATATTACAGGCGTAGTTTACGAGTTCATATTATAATAATAATAACGGTTGCGAAGAGTATAGCGGGCGGGACAACTATTATTATTGTTATTATTATTATAATGCACACGCAGCTCTAAAATATAACTGGTGTTTCGAAATGCGCGATTATTAAATGTCAAAAACGAAAAGTATTTAAAATGTTGAAAACTTAGACCACCATGTATTATTTAATATTAAGATGATAATTTACGCGTCCCAATCATAACCTAAAACAACACATCTGACCGCGAAGACGTGACATTTTCGTTCAGACTATAGGTACTGGGGAAATCAGCGCCAAACATATTGTTACGTATTTTATAAAACCAACAGCTAACACGGCGCTATCGGTCGTCTCTCTAAACACGGGTCGGTTAGCTAAGGAGAGACCGTTTAAAGAAAACTAGAGGAAATTTATGGCTAACCGGAAAAAACGCCCGGCGCAGCCTCGGGGGAGTAGTAAATCTGAACGCAAAGTTTCAGGCTGTATCGCCGGAGACGCTCACTGTAGGAGGAAAATATAGAAAAAAATCGTATCATCGTGGACGATACGTAATAATAACAATAATATCTTATAAACGACCATAAAATATCATTTGTTTTTCTTTCAAATCTATTTTTGTATAGGTATCATTTGGAAACGGTAAATCGATTACCTATCAGTTATGAGACTCATAAGTTAAGAGTATTTATTGAAACACACATAATATTGCCCAGACAATGAAATGCATATCTAAGCTAATAGTATTTATTTTTAGAGAAATCCAACTATTTTAAAGAAATTAATTCCTGCAACTTTGAGATCAGATTGACAGTGGATTTTAACATTTCACTATATAATGAGTAAACTATTTGATGATGTTAAAGATTACTTCTTTATCGAAAATATTTGGTGTGTATTGTGTTCACGTATTTAAACATAAAAATATCTATCGAGTACGTATTTCAAACGAATATACCAAGTCGTCGTCGCGAGTCGTAGGAAATCTACAGAAAGCTTTAACGGAAAATCAGCACAACGATATATTCCAATAACGTCATATATATAAGCTACCTATATAGATCACACCTACAAATTGTATCCGAGTTATACCCGTATTATAATGTAAGACACCCGAGGTACTTTTAATTGTCATCTCTGCAATCGTCATCGTATATCATATACATATAGGCCGATATATGGTTATAAAGCCGATGTACATTATTGAATTGTGATAAAATAAAGGACGGGTGGGGAAAAAACAAAAAAAAAAAAACGTTTCGTTTATTTTTAGACTGCCGCTCCGGTGCGATGGTTTTAATTCGGTAAAAGATTGTTCGCGTGTACCCGGCGGCGCGCAGTCCGTCTGTCGGAGAACCGAGGCAAATATTAATTACGACGCGCGTATTGCATATATATACACGTAAACGGGCGGCGTTCGGTCGCGGAGAGCGCACAGAGTTAATTAACTCGGAGAACCCGCCGCCGCCACAGCCAACCACCCTCATGGCGGCGAACCCAAAATGACGGATAGTCCCCCGCCCCCGTCCCACCCGAGACCCATCCATCCGCCGACGATACGTCGCGCCGCCGCCTGCACGTCGTGTCCGACACACCGTGCAGCGCCGCCGCCGCCGACATCACCGCAGACGCCACCGCGCCGACCATTTTGAAAAGGGACAACGCTATATATGAGGACTACCCCAGCACTCCACTCGTGATAAGTCCAGACGTGTGGTTAAAATTAGACACCTTGTGTTTTTTGCTCAAGACTTTATTATTTCTCCTTACGGCTTATACGGGCACAGTATATAGGTATACATTGTAACG
Organism: Metopolophium dirhodum; assembly: GCF_019925205.1. Classification (NCBI taxonomy): domain Eukaryota; kingdom Metazoa; phylum Arthropoda; class Insecta; order Hemiptera; family Aphididae; genus Metopolophium; species Metopolophium dirhodum. Next base: position 23,990,654 of record NC_083561.1, read on the forward strand.
TGTCTGGATATCGCGTGTATAATACAAGATAGTATAGGATACGAAGTTTAACGTAGGAATTGCGCGTTACTATATCGATTGGCAGAGCGAACGCTATTATTATTGTTTAGAAAGTATCAGCCGATGCTGTAGGTACCGGTATATGCAAAGTTTATAGCGCGCACTCGCTACACGTTGGATTAATACAGATTTACATAATATTTATTAAGTATATGCGCGAGGGAAATCACTATACGGGCCCGCGTTCTTTCGGGTTTGTCGCTTCGGCGTCTGCACCAGTCGCATACACACAGATACCTATATATATATAAATGTGTATAATTCCGACGACCGTGACGTCGGCACAATCTGTAGATCTGTATAGATCGGCGGGACACGCTGCACAGCAAACGCACGCATATTATATAATATATATATTTTTATGAGTTATGGCCCGACCCCCCCCCCCCCCACAGCCCGCCATATTATCACGATGCACACGGTCACGCTGACTATATCCTCCTCTCGTTTTAGGTATATACGCGCTCGTCACCGGCTGTATATATAATAATATTATATACGTACGACGACGACAATGACGACATCATCATCGTATAATAATCTGTACGCCAGCTGAGCCGAAAAACCCGCGTGAGACTCGTACTGTGTATATATACACATGACAGTTATATACGTAGCTGCGTTTGTAGTCGAATAATAATATAACAATAATAAGTGCGTATATTTCTATATATCGTCGAGAGTCGTGGGAACGCCATCACGTCTACGCAGGAGGCTGAGCGAAGCAGTCGAAACGGATACATTATTATCATATCGTTCGAGAGACGAAATTAATAATACGGAAACGCCGCAGATTTGTTCGCGCGAAATAACTATATCGTTCGTGTACCTATCGAAAAGAGCGGTTCGATTTAAAAAGATACGTATAGACCGAGAAGCCGATTGAGCAAGTGCGGCACGAACGTCGCGTTTTGATCGCAGTTAAATTAATAAAGTAAACCACGCTGCATTTATACATTTATACAGTATACATACCAAGTGACTATATTTACAAGTGTCTATATTATACTGCAGGATAAGTATAAACCAAAACGTTTTTCTCTGCGTATATACCGTTTTTGTGCGGTGGTCGGTATACCTATATGTACATACTTTATTATGCGCGAACGAGACGTAGTTTGTATAATATCCAGGTCAATGGTTTTTTTTTTTTTTTTGAAAACTAATTATTTTCGTGCGCTGCAGACGAAGTCGTCGTTTTAAAAATGTGCGCAAAACGAGGTGCAACACCATGCCGAAAAAATATTGCGTTTTTTTTCGTACGAGTAAGAGAGCGCGTTACATTATAATATTATTATATCATACCTACGATTGCCAGAAAAAAAAAAGTTATAAAAATGTCCGTTGGTCCGGCGACCGGCTGCAGCGGTGACCCCCCGGACCGCGGCGGAGGTGGCGCACCGCACCTCAAACTTTTGCCCCGCGTAACTTTGACGGATCGCTCGACACGCGTTTCTTTTGATGTGTTTTACTGAGCGAAACAATAAACGGGGGAACAAAAAAAATTAGGAATTTAAAGAGATTAATCACGACGCTGCAGTCGCTCGAAATGTTAATATAAACGCCCGTGTAAATTATAAACACCGCCCACTATTGCGTAGCACAAACGCATACCTAACACAACCTATAACCTACACAAGATATGAGTTTGATCAGTTGCAAAATGTAGTTGGTTATCCGTTAATATTTTGCCATTATTTCTTATTGTTATTATTGTATTAATATTATGGTTCATCCCTTCCACTGTGAACATATATTTAGTTACGAATTTATTATATTATTCGTGAATTGTTTTTAATTTCTACAATAAGAAATGAGAAGTTATTAACAAATCGGCGTTGTTTAAAAACCATGATATTATTTATGTTATTATTTTTTTTTGAGGGGTGAGGGGGAGGGCATAACAATTACATTTTTCAACTGTTAATAATAATATGTACTTTATACGTCATCCGTGGTGAATATCCCGGACGATATACATTAGTATGAGATAAAAGAAACGAATGGGTACGACGTGACTGATAAGAATAATAGCACATCAAATACGCGGATTCTGCTATCCGGTATAGGAAATTTTCATTGCATCGCATAATCGCAGTTCTGCTGCTACTAGTGCTACTACAAATGGTCTAGTGTATAATTATTTATGTTTTTTATAAGGAAGACAATATGCTTTAAATTGTCGGGCCACGCTCGAGATAATATGTGACGAGCTGCTGCTGGTTTTCATTAGTGGTAAAACTATATGTATAGGTACTATACACTATCCCTAATGCTATACAAAACTATCTAAATTCCACGCCTGCAAAATTAATAAATCAGTTGACGTTAGATAGAAATGTAAAAAAACAAGCGTTGGTGCACACATCGTCGCCTACATATTTTATAAACAGCTGATTGTTGTGGGATTTAAAAAAAAAATAGTAATAATAACCACTTGTTTGTTAACTTTAACGTCTCGAGCAAATCGGGTAGTTAGACCTGCAGTTAAACTGTTAAAGTTTCCAATAGGAGTTATTGGAGGTTTCATAATATATAATGTTATAAAATAAATAATGAAAGCCTTCACCGATTTAATAATAAACATGCAAAACTATGGTAAAAAAAATGTAAGTTTAAAACTCAAGAACGGTAAGTTTTGGAATTTATACGACTTTCAATCGCTTTACGATATCAACGATCTCAGTCACTTCACAATATTATAACAATATGAATAAACGATCGTTTAAATAAAACCCATACTTTTAATTTATTAATATACCAATAATTATATTAGGTAGTAAATAATAATATATGTTTCATTGAATATCTTTAGTAATTGATATGCCTGTACAGGAATTCTATACTAAATATGATAAATACAATAGTGTTACTATAATAATATTTCATGATCACGTCAAACGATCATGGAAACAAAAAAAATAACAATAAATACAAGACGAAAAAAACGAGTCTTGAAGAATAATATACATCGATAAACTTAAGAAAATAATTTAGAATACCGCGACGAATAATTCGGAAAACGATTGAAAAAAAAATGTTCGGCTGTGCCACACTAAAACAGGCTAAAGTGCGTTTGCTTTCAATATTGTGTATACACGGTTATATAATCTTAGTGCTTAATAATATTATCATTTAGTGGCTTAAGTACATGTTTAAACTACTGCAGTAATTACTCTGTGTATATATGCAACAGGTAAAAGTGCATCATGCTGCTGATATATTTATACTATGCAAATATAAATATTAAATAAAGTAAGAAATACCAATTAGTGTTTAGTTATAAAACCTGCGATAGTGCAAACAATTTAAACCATTTTATGTATTTTCTACTATATTATTTATTGCGGAAGAAAAAATAAACATAATAATGAGTAAAGCGTGTATGTGTACGATAGAAAAGAAAGATAAGAGGTAAGAGTTGCAAGATAATAAAAAAATATATATTATAATTGCCACGTAAAGTCGCTACAAATGTATAAATATTACCAAAATACCGCAAATGCATCCGTACCTGAGTCTGGACCTGCAAAAATTATCGCAATCATGTAAAATAAAATAAAAAAGAAAATAAATGATAAAAATAAATAATGATGGATGATAGTAAACTCTGTCTCTGATGATGGCTAATGGCTAATGGCTATAATGGATTATAATATTATTACCATAATATTACGTAATGTCGTTTAATTGTGTTGTTTACCGGGAACTGTATTGTTTTCGCGTTTCGTATTTGCATATCCCACATAATATTATTTTCTAATAATAACGGTTTGCATGTTCATCGAACAATATTGGGCGATTATTCTTAGGACGAAAAAATCCATTCGATTCAAACGAGTGTGTCCCCTTTGCACTGTGTCCGGCACGCGGCAATTAAACAAAAAATTAACAGTGTAACAATATCATATCATAGAGCCTAGTCCCGACGCAGAGGGAGAGATCAATTATTGAGGCCAATGCATATTTTATAGGGATAACGACATTCTACAGTTTTTGTCATTGTGCGCCTCCGAACTTGAACATCAAAACTCGAAACCATTGCGACTGATAATAATCGTCACCGACGAAACGAACGTGATGGACCCATAACCAGCAGCGCAAACGACGGAAACGCGAAATCGCGGGAAACATAATAATGATATGTACCTATATTATGTTATGTAGTTTTCGACTACGGAGTTGGTGAAGTGGGGGGGAAAGGGAATGGTGTAATCATGATGATGATAACAATAAACGCGCACTTTTAAACGGGTTCGGGTGGTGAGCGGTGGACTTGCAGTGTGTTTACACGCGTGGGTGGCAGGAGTTGTGGAGGGGGTAAACAGCCACTTGTTGATCGGTAATTTATGATTGTACGCGCCGCCGCATTATATATAACATGTATACCGGCAGTTATCACGGACACCCGTTTGCACACATTTTGAAAGTTTTACGCGAAAATATTAATGATTCGTTTGCATATCATACAGATATTATCGAAAAACGTAACGAGCCGTCAAGTTTATAAGACCACATTATTTTATTTATCGATTAAAATTAAAAACTGACAAACCATCTGTGCATAATATAATATGTTAGCACATATTTTGCACATCATGAATAAAAATAAATATAAAATTTGATTAATATAATTTTAATCATAATTTTGTTTTCATTAATTAATATTTTATGTCGATCTCATTGATTTAATTTAGGCGCGTGATTATAGTGGATTGTTTGATAAATCAGATAAATAAATATGAAACAATTTTTTTTTTTATGTGTTTACCATGCGCAAATTTACGCGAACTGACTGTATACGAATCGGGGAAACGTGCACTGTAATTCGGTACCCCCAAGCCTAGATGACAAATTTCGTTGTTGCATAGGGTGTATGAAATATATAGATGTACGCGCGTCCGGTGGAGGTGCAGCAGTGTGGGTTTTTTTCATCGGCCGAGCAAAGGAATTCCGGATCGTTGGCTCCTTTCGGATTTTCGTTTGCCTGCTCTACACGCATCAACGGGTCACCCCCAATGGTTTTTCGTGTGTGCGACTGCTGGGCGCGGGCGCGCGTCCGCTTACCGGCGGCGACGACCGTCTCGGGGAAGCAATACATTTCACGGTACATTAATCGAACCTACTGCGCGACATTACCAACAGGAAGAGTGAAAAAAAAAATCTCGTACAACGAAAAGCGTCCAACCGCCACCACTACCCTTCTCGACCTAAAACCGCCCACGCCACAGAGATTTCTGGGGCGGAAAACTTCTCGGAAAAACCCATCGCGTTTTGCATAAAATACGACGAAAATCGAAACGACGTCCCAAGACAATAATATGCAGAGAGCAGGTAGGTATATAATATTATATAAAGATACGGGTACGCGCGCACTGCAGATCATTAAAGTCGCTAAATAAATACGAAACTCGTGTTCGAAATCAAATTGCACGGATACGAACCTAGGTATAGGTTCTATTCTACTACATAATAAACGGCAATGCCAAACATATTAATATAATAAAAGTTTTTTTTGAATATTCTACTATATTATATCGAAAACAATCTCCCTTCGAAAACATAACAATATTAGTCTGTCGACTGGAACGCCGCCGCGGGACCACATGTTGACGCAGTATTTCTCAGAATTCGATTCAAAACGTGTAGCACTACAACCTTACAGTAACGAAGAGATCCAAAAAAGAGCACGAAAGAATACAAATGTAAACGTAATCAAAACGACTTTCGAGAAAATATCGCAAACGGAGGCGGCGGCGGTCGAATAAAAATGAGACTTCCCGCAAAGCAGCCAGTGCAGCGCCGCGAGATAAAGTGATTTGATTGATTTCGACGTATACATAAGGCCGGCGGATTAGGTACTGTAAATGCTTACAGGCACACCTACGTGTACGATATGCAACCTGTTGAGAAACAGCGGCACTTTATGATATTATAGAGATGTATAAAAAGGATCCGATAAAAAAAAAAAAAAACGTTTCATCGATAATACGTAACGAATGTACATTGTGCCCGAGATTGGACGTTTGATTTTTTTTTTCATAATATGATTTATGCGGGAGACGAGCCGACAAAAAAAGATTACACCTGGGCAAAGACCCCCGGTGATGATGGTCACCATCGAATTATTATATAACACGAGCAAACCCGCGAGTGCCTATATCTATACGACGTCACCTTGCACGATGTTCGTATTACCTACTAATAAATAAAAACGCGCCAACGAAATTCGGTATACAGCGAAACGCGGCCTACAACGCCATGCTTTTGTTATAATTGTTATATATTAATGTTTAATATTGTGGCGATACAAAACGCATGCCAAACTAAAAAAAAAATAATAAAAAAAAAGGTAGAAAACTACCGCTTTTTGACGGTTAAAAAAAAAATCAAAAACAAAATAAACAAAAATTAAACAACTCTATATTGATATTATATTTATATGATAGCGTAAGATATTAGAAACAGGCACATTCCACAAAACGGTTCAAGTCTAAGTCAGAAAGGATGTTCATGATATTATTTGGATATTGTAATATTACCTAACCGGGCTGGATGTCGTGTGAGTAGTTAGTGATGTTACGCACTCGGAAAAACGGCTAGAAATAGGTATACCTGTTGCTGCAGTGACGTTGTCTGTCGTAGTCGGTTATCAAAACGATTTATACGCAGGAAAATTGCTGCCCTTCAACGTGACGGCCGACGGTGGTGAAATAACGAGGGAAAAAAATTCTGATGAGAGGACCTACGGGTCCCTACAGATTGAGGAGGGGGGGGGGGGGTTAAGTATGTAAGAGTTTTATGATAGAAGCTGGCTGAATAGGTGATTAAAATTAAAAAATAATTTGAGAACCAAGCTCGTACTTACCGAATTGGCTTCGCATCCACGGGTACAGTGGACTCGGCAGCGAGTTGTTGTTGACCGCCTGTTGATTCTGAGCGGTGGGAGTCTGCAGCGGCGGCGTCTGCTGATGCGGGTTGACCACGACCTGGTTGTGGTGTCCAGGCGCCGGCGGGACGACGGACTGCTGCTGTTGCTGCTGCTGCTGCTGGTGGTGGTGCGGACTCAGGTTGCTGAAGTACGCCTGCTGCTGCTGCTGGTGGTGCGACTGTGGCGGCGGTGCCGAATGGTGGTGCTGCTGCTGTTGGTGATGGTGGTGGCCGGCGGCCGTCATCTGTTGCTGCTGCTGCTGCTGGTGGTGGTTGGTCATGTCGACCATGTCGGTGGGGCTGCCCGGTTCGACGAGACCGTTGGCAACCGAGGCCTGAAGCTTGCACGTGGCGTACACGACGGGCGTGTGACCGTTCATGGTCATTTGGCCCATGCCACCGCCACCGCCACCTCCACCACCGACCAGGCCACCACCGATGGGCGATTCGGGCCTGCTGTAGCCATCCATGGACGACTGGTGGTGGTTGTTGTAGTAGCCGGCCGCAGCGGCCGCCTGCCGGATTTCCATCCGGTCGTAGGGCGGGAACCGCGGGTATGGCATGCCCTGGGGTGGCTGTCCACCGACGGTGGGCCCGACGTAGTGGTGCGGTGGTATGCCCTGCCGAGCGGTCGGGTCGCACGGCGCGTTGTCTACGTAGTGCTGCTGGCCGTGGTGGTGGTGGTCCATGACCACGCCACCACCGCCACCGCCCCCGCCGCCGACGATTCCACCGACGCCGCCAAGCACGCCTCCACCGCCGCTGCCGCCTCCGACGAGGCCTCCGCCGGTCCCTCCACCTCCACCGTTCCGCATGTCGGAAGGCATGTACGAGTTGGCAAAGTACGAGCTCATGTTCAACAGGTCGCCGCAGTTGCCCTCCACTTTGCCGGCCGCTGAAACTGGACCGCGGTCGCGAAAATGTGTGGTGCTCGATGTACCGTGATTACACTGCACCGGTGCGGTGTACCGCTCGACCGCCGAGTGATGTGGCTGCTAGTGGCCACCGACAGCTGAAACGTCGCGGCACGCCGTCATCGTGGCCGTCGGTCTGGTAGCGGTGGTGCTGGTGCTGGCGCAACCTACAGTCGTGATGGAGATGGTCGTGTCGGTGACGACGGTGCGGGTCGTCGACGCGCGGCCGTCCTACGGTCGTCAACGGTGGACGAGTCGTCCGGTTTGCCGCTGATTCGCTGCCGACGACTGTGTCGCTCTCGCTGGTCCGACCGCGGTCGCGGTTTTTCCGGTACCCGTGCGGTTGACGGTTCTGCTGCTGCTGCAGCTGGTTTTGGATAGTCTGCTTGTGCTGGTGCTGGTGACGGTCGTCGCGATCACTTGGTCGGGTACGCGAAATCCGCCCCTGAAACACACAAAATCAAACGCACACAGGTCAATCGATCGTTCGCGTACATGTGAGGAGGAACTGCGCTGCAGATGATAATATCATATTATGTAGTTACATGCCGGATTTCGGACGGCCATTCAACGCAAAATTCTCTTTTCTCCCTCCCACCACCCCTACACACAAATCCGGAACGGGTTGCCCCCACTATATTTTTCCGAGTATACATCTTTAAGCATATATGTACATAATGTATTGATATATTTCGCGCGGGCCTTTGTTCAGGATATTTGTTTTGCGAATTTCCGCACTCCACCGCAACGGCCGCGGGACGTCAAACCGCGTCAATAGATGACAAATATACGTGTATATGGGCACAATGGGCTCGTGCGGCCTCCCCCACCACCCTCCGACCTAAGATTCACGTGCTACACAAAGTACAGGCGCGTACCTATATACTATTATATGGATTGCGTTGTGCATTATTATATTTTACACTGCGCAGGATATACGTATATCCTGCGAGGACGACAATGGCAGAAGCGCAGGAGCAGCTGTCCCACGTCGCCGGCTGCATATACGCACTTTGCACGCGAATAAACTGTATATTTCACGGTTGACGACAAGTTGCGCTGGTTCGTCAACGCGTACCGACCGGATGACAAACCGTAGGTGTGCGCATTAAATAATATTAGCCCCTCTTGCCACGGACAAAAAAAAGAGGCCCCCGGTACATCGCATGTTATACACGCATTTAACTCGTCGCGAATTCTCGATTAAAATGTCCAAATCCGTTTTTCTATACCCGTCGACTACGGAGACTTGCTGCGCCGGACGGTTTTTTTCATTCTCACGTTTCGTGGTTGCGTGTTGACCGCGATTTTGAAGGGAGGTTTTCCTATAATTCCGATAAGGGATGGGCGAGTACCTACCGGATTTAGTGAGATATTGTTGTACGAGACTATAACTTCATCTGAATATTGTATTTATAATACGAATAATAAGCAGAAAATTAAGTAGTCAAGGGGTGGTAGATCATCATTCAAACAATGAATTCCCCGATAAAATATTTCACTTCGCCACGCTACTGACTACGTCACATAGTACAACTTCAATACATTCTACACAAATATTATAATATTATATGGTATTGTGGACAAGTGATTATTGTTTCATTTTTACTTATATACACTCGTTGTGGTTGTAGGTGATAAACTGATAAGTGTATTTTTCTCACTATTAATACACTGTGTACAGCGTGTACACACAACGTCTAATGCAAATCTTTGTTCACAACGACACAATAATTAATAAGACCCGTAATGACTATATCGCCTATATGCTGTTTACATTATACCACGGAAGCCTACGAAAACGTTATCGCATCGCTAATTTTACCGGTGGTTTACACAGTTGGGAATTGAGGTACAATTTAGTAAAATAAATGTACGATTAAGTTTATAATTTCACAGGAATCAATCGATTAAAGTTGTGGTGCTACGTGCATTTACGCCTACCCCAAATGTGCATTTATACGTTTTCTGAAGATTTACAAATATTTACAATTAATTCACAAAATTCTTTGCAATAGTTTTGGTTGTTTTTCGCATAACATCGGGGAGCCAACTTCATGTACGTGTACACTAGTAGACGACTGTTGATTAATAAAATACAAATTTCAATAAAATATAACATTATTATGTAAATTTCGTATAGTTGTAAAAAAGGGTGTGGAATTTCAAATGTATGAAAGCGGCGATTGCATCACGCATTGATTAGAGTTAATTAAGGGAGAGGGGTTAAATTTATTCATAATTTACTGACCCATTTTAAATGACAAGTTTTCCCACTCAATATATTTTTCCTGGGGGGGAGCAACAGCCCCTCGTGATCCCCCCCCCCCAAATAACGCCTATGTCATCGCGTAATTCATGGATATCATAGCAATCAGCAGTGCAGTGTGTACCAAACATAATAAATAATATGCGATTCGAACGCGTAATTCGGGACCAGTGATCTTTGGACGTCGTATAACTATATGAACGGATTAAGACCGAGTCCAGCGATGTACAAAATATTATACTATCGGGATAGATTACACAGAGACAATACAGTTTACGTGCACGATTAAGTGTGACATAATATAGCTATACCTATAGGTCAATAGTTCCTGTAGGGATCTTAGACACGAACCCAATAGCATGCAAATATTAAAAACAATATAATTACTATAATACGCCATTGTGTGTTTGCTACGAGTGACGACGGTGCGGGAGACGTCCAAGAGTGCAATATATTGCAGTGCAGGCGCCGGAAATTATTTTTAACGACCCTAAAACGCACAACGGTGCAATACACGAAATCACGTTTATCATAATCGATGGAGTTTGGTCGAGAAATCACTGGACAGCACTCGTGAAGACAACGCGGCGCGACACCATCCCGAGTCGTCGGGATGTCGGAAACTAAAATTCAGATTTTTTTGTTTTTACCTAGAAAACGCGAAAACGGCTACAATGGCGGACAGGGTCGGTTTCGGTACATTATACAACTATACAAGTCGTTTGGATATGATTAGCGGTTCGTTATTTCCTCATGATACATAAACACGTGTATGTTATAATATGATATACACGGGACGTCCTGTGCGCCTATATGTTCCGAACAAAAGTATTATATATGTACATATTGCAGTAAACGCCACAACGAGAGCACATATGGTGAAAATAAGGGCACGCAGGAAGACGGATCGTATTTCACTAAGCTGACTTATTCCGGCGCGCCCGTGTGGCGTAACCAGTTTTGCCGTCCTCCGATCGGTCTCAGATGATTTCTTATCTCGCGGTCACTCTCCTCAACGGTGATAGTAACAAAATTATACAGGTAATAACCGCGCGCAAGTACCACCGCAGTGGTAAACACAATTATATTTAATAATAAATTATAATATCATATGATATTAGACAACAGCGCAGAAGTCGTGCAAACAGACGTATGCTACGCTGCATTATGCGTGGGGAGGGTATTATGCCTATATACCGCGGGCCGTGGGAGCGGTGGTAAAAGCGTTTCATGGGTGGGGGGGGGCACTCGGAGACCTTTGGCCACCGGTCCGAACGCTATAAGTGCGGTTTACAATGACTGCCGGCTAATTGCAGGTGCACGTCATACATTTACTATTATACTTATACGCGATTTCCCTCACCCTATATCGTTTTAGTCTCGACAACAAGACATCGCGACGTCCGGAGAAGAGAGACGAAATCAAAGAAGAAAACGGCTGCAGCGTGGAGGGGGGAGATCTCAAAACCGCCGGAAATGATATCATATATACAATATTTCGACGACACGATGGCGCGGAGAAAGGTCCCGCGGGCTTAATTTCTACATCTTTTGTGCAGCCGCACGCCCGTCTGTCGTCAGGCCCGAGCGTTTAGGGGTTGAAAGCGGACGCGAAAGGGTTGACCGGTTTGTGCTATGCGCGTCATGAATAAACGAAACATAAATTCATCAGGCGGCGGTGTTCCCCGCATAACAGTTTAAAGCCCACCGAGACCCGAATTAATATGCAAAACTCGACGGATAGGTATATTATACTATATAGTAGTATATAGGCTGCATATATGTATATATGTATATATATAAATATATATCATGGTTGTCGTAGAGGTAGGACAGAGCGAGAACGACGCGCGCTGGGTGGCGAGACGAAGAGAGAGTGAGTGACGGTGACTTTTGGACCCCTTTTACCGTGTTCGTTTCTTCGTGCACAATGCGTATATATTATATTAAATATATATGGTGAATGACAATACCACCTTCAGGTTCCGTTATATTAAATCCGGCGATCTCCTCTCCTCCATTACCATCAACGCTCAGTCTTATAGTGTATATAATATTATTATATTATATATCGCAAACGGACGTGAATTTCGGGTCCCGATAAACCCCCCGCGCCCCTATGCATACGCGTGTATAACCGACAAATACCACCGTTACGCGATGTTATATGTTATATATATTATTATTATAAGGGACGTCCGTGTGGTAAATTAATCTTTATAGTACGTTTTTTCTCTATCAGTAACCGATTCCCGTGGGTTTTTTTTTACCTCTATCTCGTTTTATACACAACCTAAATATATTGTCTCAAGCGATGACTTTCACACTCGAAGACAAAATATTATTATAAAGACCTCGCATTATTTACCACAATATTATAAGGCATATGTCGCGATTACTGCAGTGCGTTTCAATGCATAATATATCTCTATAATATAATAGTAGGTATTGACGGGTGAATGAATGCACGCTGCACGCATAACAACCATTAATGTACTATATTATTTTGTTATTCAAATAAATATATAACGTCCACAGAGTGAAAAAAACTAAAGGTCGTCGTCGTCTGAGCGCAGCAATTAACGCGCGGCGATAACATAGCTCTTTAATTCGTTAATTGTGCATATTGTAGTACTTATATAATATGTACAATGTACAAGTTATACTATTATGTCGTATAATATTATAATGTTATTATTAAAGCACGGATGTCGTATCTAATGGTAAAAAAATAGTAAAATTGATTGCAGTAGGTAGCGCAATAAAAAAATTATGTTTATGTTTTTTTTTATTTTAATAATCACAGTATACTTCAAATAAATATGTAATAAAAATCATTTATCAAATCAAAAGTAATATTACGTGAATGAAATTGAAAAATAGTTAAAAATATTGCAAATAAACATTTTAGATTTTAATTCTTATACTTACATAAGACGCATTTTAAAACGTACTAGAAGAAAAGTTACAATTGTGACAACATCCGTGCCCTATATAGGTATTTATTATTAATGATAGTAGGTAGGTATACTAAGTGGTAAAACGATTTGACCATCTATAGACGGGAGCGTAATAAACATACAGTACTATACATTATACATACTGTTTGAGTTGAAATTTCGAGTATAGGTCAACAATATAATATTTAGGTATACGCTATAAGTGGTCAAAATAATAATAGGTTTGTTGTAAACAAAATATTATATTATGCGTTACGACAAAAGAGTGCGTTGACAATTATACTATTACTGAGGCGCTCTATTGTATAATATACCTATGGGTTGGTACACACAAATGAAATCGATCTGAAACCTAGCGTCATCATTGGCAAGAACGTGATTCCAATATATTTTACATGCGAAACTATTAGAACGAAGACGAACTAGACGAAGCCTACCCCATACGTAAACAATAATAATTTACGACGGTAAAAATGTTAAATGTTATCCTCGACGTCCATAGAAATCCAATGACAGTTTCTCAATCGTCCGGAAAGTAATTTGTCGTACACTGGATGTACCAGTGGTACACTTGTGCCATTTACAGTTTTACCGACTTTTCGCCATCGGTAACTAATGGGTAGAGTTGTGTGGCTGGCGGCGACGAGACGAGATCGAATCCAAGCTACTGTTTTATAGGTACTGTAACGCAGGGCCAGTGTAGGACATCTATCTACACTCGGCAACAGTTACGATTTTACAAAAAAAAAACAGTGGTCTGCAAAGTATATTTTTTAAAAAAATATCATAATCCCGCGGACTAAAGTAAAAAGTGAATGAGATATTATAAGCTATTACATTTTTCAATTCAACATATTATAATTAGTGTTTAAAAATGTCATGAAATTTAAAAAAAATGAAATATTTCAGTATTTTAATAAATTTTGTTTTATTTTTAAATAAATTTTATAATTACATATGATTGTCATAAATTGCCTTCATAATTGTATGGTACCTATATGTATACAGTATATTTAACCTTTGGTATTATACATTTAAAACGGTATTCAACATTTTTAAATATTTTAATGTTTAAATTTTACAAGTAGGTATACAATATTATACATGTATATTGTGTACCTACTGAATTCTTACATTAGAATTTAGAACACTGAACATTGTATTAAAAAAATAAATAAATTGTGTTTTTATTTATGTTAAAAAAATGTCTATGTTTCACGATTTTGCGAAATATTTCACACTTCAAACACTAATAATATAGATAGTTATCGGACCACTGTTTTTCATTTAAAACCGCAGTAATACGGTTACCGAGTGCCGAGATGGATTACAATGAAATTGATATTCTTATGATCTCCAGGAGTATAATAAATTATGTTACATTGACAATTATGACATATTGTTGTGCAACTTTTTAACGCAACAACACGCGTGCGCCGGTCGGTTGTTCAAGGAGATCGTAAAAAAAGTCCACAACAATAATAATAATAATAATAATAATAATAATAATATACAATCCCCTTTTGGATCAATGAGCATGATCTATGTGAGAACGACGCAACCAACATACTATGTCGACGCCGCTCAGTGCTACCATCGCGCGCACAACGCAAACAACACGCATTCGTCGTGCGGACGACTAAACGCAATACGAAAACACACAACAGAAACAAAGATAGGTAATAGAAAGAATATTATTATCGCATACGAATATTATTGAAACCTAATCGTTTAGCCACTATAATAATAACCAGTGGGTCGTTGAAATATTTTTATCCCACGTCAACAAATAGGTATATGTGGTAAAAAAAAAAAAAAATATGTTCTTTATAGAAAATGTAGCATATTATATACAATATTTGTATCAATAAATTTTATAAATTCGAATAGAGTATTCCGATTGGGTAAAAATGCAGACGAACGAACCCATGTTCAAATCTAACAACTCGATAGGTTTTCAATAATATTACCAAACAATATTCTTCAAACGGAATGGATACGACATTAGTTTTTCTTCTATACGTGTATATTACGCGAACAACCCCTAACTGTTACGAGTAATTATCGAAATTATTATCGTGAAATATTCGGATATCAATCGCGGAGTGACACGATAATAAAATATGCTTACAAGTGTATTATAGATATGTGGTTATTGGCAGGGGAAAGACACGAACAAAATAACAACAATAATAATTACATAATGTTTCGGCGTAAGCCCCTGCTCGGCGCCTGAATTCTTGCGGTCAAGCAACCGCACTTGCACGTCGTCAACCTGTGCGGTGTCACGTATTTTGGTCGGGCGTAACCGCTTACCCGAGTAAAATTATGAGAAAATAATAATAACATTATGCTCGACCGGATAACGTTTTCTGTAAAAAGCCATCGAACCTGGAATTACAACTGTGGACCGACAATTGTATTATTACTTCGACACGATTGAGCAAAAAAACAACTTAACTATTGCAGCAGAAAGAAATCCCGACTTTTTCGGAAACGTATTTGTCGCGTGCGACTTTTGAGGGTGGCTGACCGTCACTATAATCTAAGGTAAATTGTATAGGCAATTTCACAAGCAATCGTACGCCTTTTTTGAGTGGTAATCGGTAAAAAAAAGTCAGGGGAAGGAAAAGTCCGAGGAAAAAATATTTTATTCGATTTCATTTGATTATTTATCGTTATAAATCATTTGACTTTCAGTCATTATTATTATTAAATAACAATAAAAAGCGGTTACAAACAATTTAATTTGAACAGACGATTCTAATATTCCCATAGTATAGGTACCTCCTTGCTTACCCCGATTTTCAGAAAAAAATATTCGAATATTCTCCATAATGTGTACGACGGAACGACCTAAGTGTATTTTTAAATCTACTTTTAGTAAAATGTTTTAGATTGAAATATTTGAAATAGTTATGCCACATATTTTACACGAAAGAAGAAAATAAGAAATGCGACTAAGCCATACGCCGTATGCGTGTGCGATTATATTTTGAGAATAAAAATCTGGATGGACGTTACAACGCACTGTTGGAATATTAGAGTGAGTAGATACCTAATTTTCGACTGAACATAAATACTATAATTCCATCAACCAATCGGATTGAAATTACATTGAACGGCGCGTAGTTATGGGTGTAGCTTAGTAATCTAATATCTGTTCCAATCGCACACGTGCACTTGGGAAATTGGAAATTTTTAAAATTGATATCGTATTTATCTTATTATACCTATATACCTATATATGGAAACTATATTATTATGTTAAAACTAACGCCAACGGGGTATTATCGCGTTGACTATAAAACGGCGATTTTGCGGGTAAGTTGTAAGTATAATAATTTCGACGCCGTACCCAAAATCCCCCAGAACATCGGGTGCGCCACAACAGCAGTAATAACAAAAACAACAATAATAATAATAATAATAAAAATAATATCGTAACGTTCGCGACTCGTCGACCGGCGGACAGATGGTGCCACAGGATATTTTATCGCCTCGAACAAAGGCCTTATTTCGACTGTGGCTGGGTGGAGCCTACGGGTCGAAGGGACGATGCATCATCCGTCAACTGTCAGCGGAAACCATTGCTGGCAATCATGGCGATCGGGGAAACCATCGTCGAGAGGCGGTGGCTGGAGGCGTGTTATATATTCGTTACGAAAATCCGATCAAAAACGTTTCGTTGTGATAGATTTGCGTTGTGCACGTCGTGCGTTTTTTTTTTTGTTAATAAGAAACTACTAAAGTTTTAGGTACTGGATCGGTGGCTGCGGCGACGAAAGACACTATTGAAAACCAACGAAAACCCGGGTGTAATCTGTAGCAGTAGATATTATGTATGGAGTCTGTGTGGAAAACAACGACGGAAAAAACGTTGTTCCGCGAACGATCGAAAAGCCGCCTAAATAATATGCTCGTCGTCTATATTATAAATTTATAATACTGCAGGTACCGACCACGACGATATTATCATATTATATAATATATATTTAATTTTTTATGTCATTCACAAATCACGGAATTATACGACGTGAGATGGTTTTTCTAATTGCATATTGGTATACAATACTACACTGCAATCGGATAAATCGTCGTTTACCGCAGTGATAATAATATTATGCGATATAAATGTCGTACGCCGCCGCCGCCAAGGGGTAAAAGAACGACGACGTTTAAGACGTTTTATGTACCCACCGCGACCGTGCTGTATGTATATATATATAGATATATTATGTGTACACGACGTAGGGAGAGATTTTATCGTCCCCTTTTCCATTCCGCGCGCGTGCGTATAGGTACCACCACCGCACAATGATATTACGGAGCCATAAAAACCACAGCGCTCTCGTCAACCCATTCCTCGCGAGCGCAAATTATCGTCAGCGTTCTTTACGACCGTTTAATAAGTCGTAAAAACGCCGTTTCAACACCAACGCCGCCGCCGCCACAGCCGACGTCCTATAATTTAACGCACAAGTTTCCGCGGCGACCGACTGTACATATATATTTACGGGTGTGTATACATAAATAAAATATAACTCTTCCCGCGGTCCAGAGATTACACGGCACAATAATTATCAAGGAAAACGAACGGAACAAAAAAAAAAAACACCGGCCTTAAATCGACCGTGCAAAACTGTACGCACCACAACATCGCCGCGAACGAAATGTAATGTTATAATTTATAATGATCGCCGTGCGTTCGGCGACCGAGATTTTTCACGAGAGTTAAAAAGACAATCTATATAATTATTGTTATTAATTATATTCTCTATGCGCATTTCAAGATTATAATAATATTATACACACCGTTGCTGCAGTTCAAACAGACGCGCGTAAATAATTGTGTACCGAAATACTATTATATTATATGTGATGTTTGCCGCCAACTCTTTATCTACGAATATTTTTACTGTACAACACGGCGGCACCTATTATAATGAATGTGTCGGACGTAAACAAAGCGTTTAATTCAAACCCGAAAATTTGTCTAATTTGATTGGCCACGTCCTTATATAGATAATATTATATAATATTATGTTCGTTTTATTTAGGTAAGGTTTCAATGATATTATATTATATTCCTTAATGCGCCTACGTGATTCGCATAACGTACAAGAATGGAAGTATGGAACACCTCGACGGAGTATTATAAGACTATAATAATATACTAATAAATTGAAATACAATAAATTTAAGTTAAAAACAAAAATCGTCAAGAATAATAATACTTTTAAGAACGAGTGGTTTAAATAATAATAATAAAAAAATTAATATTTCTCTAGTACCTAATGAAATTTCAAAGGACAATTATTGACAAATATTACGTTACCTATTGGTACCTATTCTAATAGTTCACGCAAAAGCAAATAAGTTACGTTATAGCACTAAATGTTTTGATGTAATGATGTGAATAATTAACTTTACTTTTTAATTTGTTTATGCCAGGCCCCGGACAATTATAAAAAGTACTAAGAAGAATTATTGTGCATTTTATTTTTGTATGTAATATTATGTTGGTTGCAATAATATGCAATTTGAGAAATCGCTGGATCTATAGATAAGGTATTTCATTTTTCATAGTGACTTTTTTATTGTTACTAAAAAGAACAGTCGA
The DNA here is from genome assembly GCF_019925205.1 of Metopolophium dirhodum. NCBI lineage: Eukaryota > Metazoa > Arthropoda > Insecta > Hemiptera > Aphididae > Metopolophium > Metopolophium dirhodum. Next base: position 24,009,410 of record NC_083561.1, read on the forward strand.
TTATTTGGTTCAATATAGGTGCCATTATCAAAAATGAATAGTATTATTGACATTAAAATAAACTAAATTAAATCTTCAACTAATCTTCAACAGCATGTCGTATAGAAATGAAGTTGTAATTTATAATAAATATTATCTATAATGTGATAGGTATTTATGTAAATGTACATATTATTATATATCATATTTTAAATTATAAATTATGTATAGGGAATTTAACATTAGATATATTTTACTGAATTGTGTTATGGAATAAGCCTTTAATTATAGAGAATATACCTATCCATATTCTATACTCAAGATTCACAAATATACGGAACATAAAACCAGAAATGTTGAATGATCGTATAGTGTAATTTCGCTTACTTATTTATAAATTTATAATTAAATTATTGGCCGTTATCATAATTGTTTAATGCAAATGTATAATTATGTATATCCACACTAATAAATGTGCAGAATAAACAGTTTTAAAAAAATATAAATGTATTACTAAACGGCAAACTACAAAAATAAAATAAATAATATTTAGAGATACTCCATAGCTAAGCCAAAACTAGTTATGTAAATGCATATTATGCGCTTCAAAATATTATATTATTTGTCAATAAATAACGCTTACATTTTTAAGCTACAAACTACTTTATAGATGTATAGTAATAAATTATTTAACATACAAAAATTCGAGTTTAAATTGATTTAGATAATGTAATAATTAAAATGTATAAAATGATTAAAACATGAATACAGTTATTACAAGAAGTTTTAAAATGTTTGACAACATTAAACATTATTATGATAATTCATACTACATAGTACCTATGTTATAAGGAACACGAAACTGTTTATAACTATAATATTATATTATTATATTATTATATTATGACGTTATTGTGGGCTCAAAAAATATTTATAAATATTTTTATAATACCATATTTTACCTACTGTTTATTAATTTTTTTTTTTTTACAAACACGCAAAGTAGTTATCTACCATATTTCTAAAAACAAAATAAAAATAAACTTACGCACGACAACCTTATACAGTTGCTCAAATAAATATATATCGTTCTATAAATTATACATGCTATATTATATTATATAGGTACTTAATCTCTAGGTATCCAATAAAAATTGAAAATTACTTTTTAGTTCCTCATAATATATGATGGTTGAACAACAATGTAAACATAAATGACAAAAATTAAAAAAAATTACCTGTTTATTGTTTTATGAAATGTCAAAAGAAAAGCTCACTTTATGCGACTACCCAACACGACGACGATGACAACAACGATAGTTAATGTCATAACGAAGTAGAAACACCGACTGCGATGCTGCTGCAGTGCTTACACACAACGATGACCGCAGATTTCCGAAAAAAATCGTTTTCCCAGCGATTCTCAGAGCCCCCATCGGGACCCCCGCAGGATTAACAATTAAGTGATTAAAATTTTATTATCCCTCTAAACGGACGCGTCGTGTGCGCGCCACGATAATAATATATTAATAGGATAATGTATGGCTCGGAGAATAATGGGATAAATACGCTATAACGATATTATAATATTTGTTTTTAATTATGTACGCGCCCGACTCTCGATTGAGACGTCAACTGTATATTATATACCTACCATACGTGGCAGGATACCGTATAATATTACCATATACAAGCAAAATATATTATTATACAGTATTTAATATAATATACACGGGACCCCGCATATGGGTTGTGCGGCGGCGACATCGTGACGAAACTTGATAGTCCCGCAGGGGTCGCCCCGTTGGCGGAGAGGGTACGCTATTAAAATTATTGATGTCGTAAAATTATTTAGGCATACACTAGGCCTTTGATTTATCGCGCGCGTTTCTGCGGGATAAACAATAGGTAATACGTGTGACGAGGTGGTCGGAAAGTGCACGAGAGAAAACTACCACTGTGATAGATACGTATATATGGATAAATAGTAAAATTCGACTATTGAGTGGGGCAGAAACGAAACTCGCAGAAAAAAAAATGTCCGGCTATACGCAAGACATCGTCGTAATATAATAGACGATTACAATTTGTTGCGATTTATACATGTATTATATAGGTAGGTACACTATGGTTTATCTCGGTGGCGAATCTCGCAATTAACCTCTCTAGCACGTACCTACACACATAATAATATGACCTATCACAATAATGTATTGTAACGCGAGTAACAACTGCAGTGAAAAATTATACAACGGAATAATCATCGTCAACAGATATAACGAAATTAAGTTGGAAACGTTTTCGTCGCCGCAGTTTTCGACTCAGAATGCGATTTCTTCAATATATTTATAGGTTCCTATACCTATTTATAGCCGGAATATAATATTATATGTTACTCCACGCATATTAAATTAGTGATGTCGTGTTTTTAATTTTAACTATACACCGTATCTGATCGGCCACGGAAAGAAGAGTGTATAATTTATTTATAACACAATTACACTATCGCGTTCAAAGACGCTTATTAATATTATGATACACTTATTAATTAATGCATTTTTTTAATAATATAGAACGACTACAAATTTAAAGACTTTTATGTATACATAATATTATACGCGCGTCTATAGAGACGACACAATGTGCACACGTGTGCGGACGGCGCTGTATAATATTCAAGAGACAACTTTACAAGCAAACATTATGCAATACACTTTCGACGTGAATAGCAGTTGATATATTATAATAATAATTCTTTTTTAATTTGTCTTTTAATTTCAAACAAAATTCGCCGTAAATTTATTGGACAAGGTTTTTTGTTTTTCGATGGGATTTATATTTGTTTTACATCGTTTTCGCGGGGGAAGAAAATAACCATCACGTTTTTTTCGTCGTATTAAAATTAATAGTAGCGCAGCCTGTTTAATGATAATGTCGTATAATAATACAATGAAATCTAAGTTATTTACTGCACAATCCGCCGCGATCGTCAGAACTGTTCCTCCCAAGGCGACGTTTTGATTTTTATATTTTTTTAAACATATTTTCCGAAAATTCGAACGCTTGTACTTAAATCACATGGCAACACGTGGCGAGGTATACGTACGTACGGTCCATCGCTATACAAACATTTCATATGCTACTGTATAGTGTATATAACAGCCTATAATGATTGTTATTTCAACTGAGTGTGGTCGAATGGTAAACAGGCAATGAAAAAAATCCATCACCGTCCGTTTAAGAAACGGTTGAAATAATGTTGCAGTGAATCCGTGGCGAGGTGTTTGGAATTTCGGATGGTTTATCGAAAAATCGAAAAATGCTCAATTGCGTAAAATGCGTCTCGTTATATACTTTCGAAATATTTTCCAGAAATATTGCGCAGTGAATCGTCGGTGCATGTATATATACCTACACCATACTCTGACTCTGTAATCCCATACCTCGTCGTGATATCTATAATATTATTATAACGGCGAGATATAGGATTTCCGTTATCAGTTATTATCACTATATTAATATCATCACAAACAAACGAGCTGTGAAATACAATGTATCGGAAGAGTGCCGAGGATGATAACGTGGTATATAATCATGGTTATCGCAGCAAAACGTTTCGATATTTTATAGTTTTTATATTAAAACATTAATAACAATTATAATATTATGTTATATTTTATATAGACATTTATGTCCCAGTCATAACGCCGTGCACACGTAGGTAGGTATTAGGCATGTATATACACGCAGCGCAATATATAGGCACGACAGTGGCGCGTTGTCGTCGTCTTCGTCGTTGTTGTTTACCCGAAACAAATAACCGACTAATGAATTTATAACGGTACACGACTATATAATGCGTCGTGACGAAGACCAGGATCACACGTCTAGTTAACACACACGCGGCCGGACCGAGCGGAATTCTATATTTGAGAAGATTTATAATAATATTATACTCGTGCACATGGTCTCCCGTTCGTGTATCGTATACATAGGCGCGCGCGGAGAACAATCGAAAGAAGAAGCCAGTCCTTTGTTATCGTCCCGTCCCCTCCCATCGAGCTCCGCCGCAGAAGAAAATTTCCACTAAGACGAGAACCTCCACTATACAATATAATAATATTATATTATAATACAAGAAAAACGTCATTCGTCAAGACGTATCAAATAGGTAAAATTTAGTGGCGATTGGATTCGACCGTGCGACCGCGTTATTTTTTATAGATCGATCGGAGAACTTTTTTATATATACCCCTAATGTTAGAGACTTAAAACAAAATAATAAATCGGTAAAATATTGTGATGAATACACGAATATACGTGTTATAAATTATTTCCCGTACCACCGAATAGTTTTCCACGTACCATCAGTGGAATGCGTGACCAAAGTTTGATAACCCCGAAAATAGATCAATAATTGGGCGTTGGTTTGTTTTTTTTTTCCTCAAGAGAAATCATTTAATCATTATAATGTATATTCGAATGTCATCAGCAGCGGACGTTTTTTCGACGGCAAATAAGAAGTTAATAATTATTACATAATTTCATATTGTATTATTATGTAATACGTTATTATGTTTGTCGTTATAAAAAAGGCCCGAATTTAATTAAGCCAAAGTAAACTCAAACGAAAAAACATCGTAAAAACGTATAATGATTATAAAATATATTAAAACCTTTATCTAAATAAATTATTATTATATTTCACGTATGGAATGATAATTTGTGTCGGTTTCGATCGAACGTGATGGGTTAGGTGGTAAGTGCGCGCTGCATTGTTTTTCTATTTGTATAGTATATCACCCGATTTGAAAGCAAGGGTGGCTGTCTACATTGTGATTTTTCTCCGAGAAAAATCTTCTATACGACAATGTGGCTGAACGTTATCCACAACAGCGGGAGATGGTTGGGTGTTCATCGAGAATAACCGAGAGCGAACTTACTTCATATTATATCGTTGTTAATGACGCCCAAACTTATACAAATACAACCATGTTTATCGGTCTATCACGAATGCTGCTGACCATTAATTATATTATACCACTTATTATAGCAACGTATATTTAGAATTTTAGAACATACAATTCGGTAGTTAATTCGTTTAAGTAAACTTATCCATTATAAGGTACAACGTATATAACGAAAATTCTTAGTTTTAATTGTGTCCAATAATATTTTAATAAAAACAGAAGTTTTGTATAGCTTATAATCGATTAAATTGGTCCACGCTTAATCAATATCACTTAATATACAAGTTAGGAAGTGAATGGATTTGCCTATATTATCGTAATCGAAAACACAATAGTATTAATTATTAAAAATAACGTTTAATAGAAAATCAATAAAACGTAGAATATTTAATGAACAATAATAATATAACGTTTATATAATGGCCATGGTCGTCTTTCAGAAATATCTTTGTACTCGGTAGTACCTATATAACTATACTATAAGCGACCGCAAGGGGATGGGCTACGGGTTTAGACCCTTTTTGCGAACCGTTTAAACGCGTATACCGCCATCACACAAATGATAATATATAATGATGGTATAGTTATGGCCGCGTTAGAACGCAGTTGTAGGGCGAGTTAATAAATTATAATATAATATATGAATAAAAAAGTTCATTTGTTGTCTCTCGGTTAAAAAAAAATACCGAATTTAAAAAAAATACCATCTCACGCATAGTTGAAGAATCTTAGTTTGCAAATTTTTCGTCACGCGGTAAACTAAAAGAGAAAGGTATATGATCTGCATCGTGTGCACAGAAGACAGAAGACATTCATCGAGCGACGTGCGTTGGTAGTAATAGTGTCTTCGCGACGATCACGACCGCTGTCGCCGTCGTTAAAACTGAAGAAAAAACGTTAATAAAGTTACAAAAGAATTTAACCTATATTATTATAGTCGGTATATCTATCAACAAACTATCTCGCTAAATAGTTGTAAAAATGTATATGCTCGTACATCTCGTTACGGTACATAATACAAGAGGATTCGTTTAATATATATTTTCCAACACTCGTTATTTCAAAGAGCTCACTTTTTTTCCAAAAATGTTTACACAATAGTTTAAATTACTTCTATTTTGACACCTTTAAGTACCTATGTATTAGGGTTTATTAGAGTTATTGTGTAAGTACCAATAGAAATAAGAGAAAAAAAAGTTGCATCCCGCCGTGACTGTATTGTTGTACACCATTTTGCTTATATCAATGATTGATATACCTTAAATTCTATTAAACTCGGTTTCATGTAATGATATCACAATTAGGTACCTTCCTAGGTTATGATTTAAAATTCAAAAGTAGCCAGTGCTTTCTCCACAATAAGGGTAAAAAAAAATACAGGGACAATATAAAAATATTGTTTATCTATACTAAATCGAAAGTTTTCAAAGAAGTAATAACGAGTGCGTTCACTGTGTTTAAATAATCAATCTGTGAAAAGGGACGGCGTCAACGGTGTTATATCTGATCGGGCGTGATCTATATAATATAATATTATACGCATTCGGATCGTATCGTTCGCACTTGCAAAAAAAAAAGTATTGAATATAACAATATATTATTATATGTGTACTAGCAACGGACACTCGGAATATTGGCAATATCTGGAAAATTGATAGGAAAATTTACCGTCTAAGCGTGGGGGTGGGGAGAGGAGTGAGCTAGTCTGATATTTTATTATATTATATAAATGTATAGTATGTACACAGCATCGATGGTGAGGAGGACCCGACAGGGACACTACGGCCGGCGGTGGGTGCGGGGCGGTGGCGTTTTTTGATAAACAGCTAACACGCGTCAGTGGACATCCGGTTGGACATTTGCCCGTTGCAATATAATAATATATAATACCATATAAATATGAATAGAATATAAACATATATAATAATATATATCAACGGTGAGGCGGGAGGTGCGGGCGGAACTATAACCCCGTCGAGCGTATAAGGACTGTAATATCGGCGTATAATATATTATAATACTATATATATATAGTAAAATAATATTTAATAATATATATAGTGCGCGTGATTTATTTTTATTTAATATTATTTTTGTTTTCTACATATAGATTTTTGTTTTTATTATTTATTTATAATATTTTCATCGTTTCATGATATAGATATGCACGGCGGAAAACAGCTCCATATTGTATTATTTATATATAGGAGAGACTATAATATACGCGAAAGCCGTAAATTTCCACGTGTCCGATTATTAGCGCGAGACCCTCAATAACGATAACAAGCGATTTTTTGATGGTGACACACTCACGCGATTACGAATCGAACGTTATAGACGTGTTCGTATACCTCGCGAATTGCGATAATTATAAGCGGACAGCACACGTGACTATGAGTTGGAATCACATTGGTACAATGATAAAACTGTGAAAAGCGAACGGAGATAAACGATGATTTGATAGAATTTACAAAATTTTGCGGGAAAAAAGTATACAGAAAATCATAATAAAAAGTTTTTCAAATGAACATATTATTATCGTATATATTATGAATGTATACCTACCGACCGCGAAAAGCGACGCACAACATTATTAATTATTATATACGATGTATATAAATGTATTACTGTAATTAAAAATTCGACTGAAGTCCGGTGCAGCAACATAAAATAATACGTGCGCGTAACAAATAACGACAATTGCGTGCTAATATATAGAGATAAATAATAATAACAGAGATTTGTAGTCGTAAATATATAATATTATTATGTATATTTTTTGCAACTCACCGAGTAGACCTCAATATATAGGTTATATTATACAAAAACAAAGTGAAAAATCGACGTCTTCTTACCTGCAACAAAAAATGAAAATAAAATAATTAGATTACTCACTATATATTATTAATAATATTATATTATATTATGTATATTGAATCATGAATCATCGAGATAGGATATTATTTTGTGAGTTATTTATAGAAACAAAATACGCATGACTGGCGCGGATGCGAGCAGCTCTAATCTGAAAGGTGAAACGCGCAAAGCACTATAAATCACATTATTGGCTAAATGAAAAGAAGAAGCGTTTTATAATTTATTGGCGCTGTACATGTATAATATAATATTATATACGACGCGTTATCAGTTTCACACAAAAAAAAAAAATAAATAAATAAAATAGTTCGACACGCGCGTCAGTAATGATTTTACGATCGGTTTTTTTTTCCTTTTGTAAACCGTACCCGCGGGCTTTTCCCGCACGCGCACATCGCGTGTGATGTACAATATAATATTTTCCGCGTCCCCTCCGAATTATTATTATTATTATTATTATTATCATGACAATTGGTGCCGAGCGTGGTTAAAAAATGACGTGGGTACACTTTTATTTTCCGGTTACCTATACCGAAACTGCACGGACAATCGAAATTTAACCAATAACCGTGTAGTAGGTATAATCCGGCCCCAGTCATACATTATACGCGGCTATCACTGTAAACCTGTGTACGTCGAATATTTTTTAATATTATATATTGAAAGATGTCGAATATTTTACTGTTATATTATAATTATTATGGGATTAGGAACTTATAAAATTTGCATCTATTTGGTGGATGGTTCCATAAACAGCAAGGCCAAATAAAAATTCTACTTGAAAAACCGAGTATACCTATAATAAACAATTTAAATCAAACATTTATTTTGCTCAGTTTTGGCATGTATTTGAAGGTTTTTAAATATTAACGCATAAAATTCATATTTTATATTTTGACCAACATTGTGAAAATATTAGGTACCTACCACGAAATAAAATATCTACGTCATCGATGACAATTTTAACCTTATCTATATTGACTTATGATTTCGTTTCTATCAAAGGATCGTATATGACATTGATATGGAAACGATATAATTAAACAAAGAGTAAAAAATTTAAATTTAAATAGTTCAGTAAATCTATTTTGTGTTATAACACATTATATTGTTTGTTAATTTATTTTTTCATTCATACTTTTTGTCTGTTATTATCTAAAAATTTATACTTTTATTATCTAGAAATCTACTTTTTTTAGTAACAAAAATGTTCAACAACTATAGGTGAGTTACACGTGTCTATTATAGCACCACATAGGCTTAACGCGGGAAATCGATTCGATAGAAAACGGCGGTCGTGTACGTGGTATAGGTATAGGTGTAAACACGAAGACAACTCGATTATAGGTTATGAGTGCGCCTATAGTGCGTCTTGGCACGTACCCTAATCTTGTCTATACAACTATGTACAACGGCGCTAACGGCGGGGAAAGAGAGAGCAGCGATGTATCGCATCAACGATCGGATACCAATTAAAACGTATACCTATTTATTGGGTACATATGAAGAACTAACCTGAAAATGTAAATAACAGTTAATTTGTATATGTTTATATTATAAATTATATGTAACAAAATCACGGTATGTCGAGTTGGTGCAACTCAAAAAACACATTTTTACGGATGTCAGGGAAATAAACAAACTTTTAATAAAAAAAAAAAATTAAAAATCCTACCTACCAACTCGTACGATCAAACCATCCTAAATGTAAACATTTATTTTATGATTTATTAAACGAGCTTAATAAATTACTATAACGTCGGACACGTTGACGTTAATCTCGTTAGCGCCTTTTTTTCGAATTCACAATATGCGACGTTGCGTAATATATTGTCCTAATTATTATATTTTATATTTTTTAAAAGCTACATTTTCAGAAAGAATTCGGTGACATTGCATTTTGTAGGTACAAAAACACAGTATAATCCATGTAAACGAATGGGCACATGATATTATTGAGTAAAGGGGTATATACATAGGCACAATCGCGAAAACGAACTTTTCGTCAGAGGATCATAATAATAATATAATAATTTATTATTATAATCTTCGACTACAGCTGTAATATAAACATAAATGGGCCACGGGTTGTACTTGCACTTATAGGGTATGCAAGCAAGGGTGTTTAACACATAACACACAAATACGATAACATAATATATATATTATATTACTAAGTTATTAAAAGACACCTAGCTTGAGGGTCTCTCGATCTTATAATTTAACACTCGCAAGTAGGTATATTATACATATTATAATATATTATATGCACGCCCAAATATCGACTACGTATTATATATTAAATACACGATAACGTAATATATAAATATATTATAATATGGCACGCATTAAACGATTGAGATTTTCTGACCCCAACGACCATAACACTGCAGTATACACGCCGATCGTAATGAAAATTATGTATTTTGTATATACCTAGCTACCTATAGTAAAATACGGGTTATGCGGTAGGTACGTATATATTTCTGAGGTACAATTTCCGCTATACATAATATGATGTGTACCTATGTATATAATAATATAAATAATATGCGAATTTCCGCGACGACAACGGCGGTGACGGCACGATGTATGTATTAAAGCGCACGCCCACGCGTGACTCGCCCTGTATATATCTACACAATGTAGTTTATACACACACACACAATGTCCTTTTGTTCTGCAGACTTAAAACCCGTTGAGCGTGAGGCGCGGGCGAGGGGACCCCCGTCGCGCCGAAAGCTCGTTAATAACGCACCTATCACCGCAGTGGCGGCGACGTAAGGGCGCCCCACCCCGTGTCCAGTATTACGTCGCCCCGCACCGACCACCCCCGCGGTTAGAGTTTTAAGTCCCGACGTGATTTAGCCCGTCGTGGTATATATTATATTATATATATATATATGTGTGTATATACACACCGCCGCATTTATTATTTATATTGTTTTCGTATATACGCGACGCGATAGTTTACCGCGCGAAACATTTCGCGGCGCGGGGTGAAAAACGAATAGAAAAGAAAAACAATAATGTACACACGCACTGCAGCAGACTCCGCAGACCGAATCTCGTTTGTGTCGAAATTAATTGTCTGATCGGGGAGGCCTCGGGTCGTTAAGCATCGTGGAAAATTATAACTGTCTCCGCGCGTCGAGCGTCTTTTGCGGCGGCGGTGCGCCTAAACTATACTACAGGGGTTTTCCGGTTTTCGTTGTTGTCGTGAATCGTATTAACGTAATATTTTTTTTTTGTTTACATTCGTTTTCAACGAGCTTCATAATAATGATTATTATTATACCATATAATAATGATTATCGTATTACGTACACTTCGACGCGGTCGTGTTGTTTATGTTGTATTATACTTAGGTACCTATACCTAACTAGGGCACGCGTGTATACATCTTATGGTTACATTTTAGCGGAGCATATTATGAAAAAAAGCTTTGTGCCGTATTTAACGGATTTCGTGTCGTCGACGGTACAAGTTATAAAACGTATCAAAATATTATAATATAGATATTATAAGTATAAGGTTATATACTTATAATAGGTACATAATATACGTTCAGCCCGGAGCTCAGCGAAGTCAAATGGACACGAGTTCGTTTCCGACTATATGAGCAGTGGCGTCATTTCAGTTTCTAACAGAGGGGGGAACAAGTTTTTCATCAGCCCAAATGGGTAACTGGCTGTTAAAATCAGATATGAGGAAATGCCCACTTTGCGTCCCACCAAATGACGCCACTGACTATAAGCCTATATATACCTAGGTACCTGGTACCTACATATATGAATACATGATAAAATTATTATTTACGCTGCATTTTTAGCGTCACGATAGAGTGTACCTTATACCTAGCTAACCGGCGTGGATATACACACACGTCGTCTGTTTCTCGAAAACTAGATGTGTATATTTTTATTGACGCTTCAAGGGCAACGCCGTAAATTTATTATTCTTATGACGACAGCGCATTGTTGCATAACGACTATAACGAGACACTAGCAGCTTTATTATATAGTAGAGGTACTTACACATATTACGCACTAAAGTTGGTATTCCAACAGATCGGTACACATATTGTTATTATAGAAGGTACCTATAATATTACTGGCGGGTTAAAGTGCTTACTAACCTCCTCGCATATATAAAATAATATATAACGTATAACTCTGAAAAAACCATACCGATACTAAACTCGTATACCTCACACACTCACAGCTTTATATTAATGGACCGTTATCAAAATAAATTCATAAGAATATATAATATTGTATCACATTATCATGTATTGCAGATGAAAAGAATTTCAACACGATTAATGAAAGTTTATACGAATAATTGTTGAATGCGCATACCGACATACTTTCAATTATATAATATATCTAACGCTAAGTCATAAAAGAACAACTATGCGTGGCGGTTGATATTCGGACAAAAACGACTGAATAATTATTTACGAGATTCGTTATAGAATGTACGGTAAATTAGATTTTGAAAAGAAAATGTATAGTATTTTAATGAATAATTTACAATACATCAACATTATTCATATTGCATACAACATTATATCGAATACATATAATTATTATACCTATATTCTCAATTATTAAGAATTTCCATGGACTCCAACTGATATCTATATGAAGATAACAAAAATAATTACTTATATAGTTATATATCATCAAATTTAATTAAAAAATAAAACACCTTATATTGAAAATATCCAAAAACAAATAATATTTTAATATCCTGCAGAGGTGTTAATGTAAAACCATTTTTTATGATAAGTCCATTTTAAAAATATTTACAATGATTAATTATTCTTTACTGATATTAAAGAACCGAAAAATATTCATTATTTAATATTTAAGTACATAATATACTCTAATTAAAATATTTCTCATAGTAAAATATATCATGATTGATTCGGGTTAAATGTAGTGGCGTATGACCTATGATCTTGATCTATACCCGATTCAACTCGTAGGCAATTTCCAAATTAAATTTTCTTTCAAACTCCTCAATTTTATAGTTCCAAGCAATAAACTTTATAAAACAAAAAAGCATCAGATAATAGACCGTGTTAGTATAACATGTAGGTCGCGTTTTTATTTTTTTAATTAATGGTAAACTATAATAACATTTAACTCTATTAATTAACGTAATATTATATAGCGTAACAATTACACGCATGTGTCCATACCATAAACATGTATAGGTATCTCTAACACACCCAACACTTCAGTAACATCATCTTTACTTCATTGTAATTCACCGCATAAGTAAAGTGAAATTGAAATATGGTCTATATAATATATTATTATTCATCAAAGTGATTAAGCGCCGCTGTGCGTCGAAATCCGAACGAAACGAAACTTTATTATTTTATACTTTTATGTTTGTTTAAAACACCTATTTTAATACGCTTTCCAGACATGATCTATGTGTTTATTAATTCATGGCGATAACAAATACTACGATTACATGACGCCTATATTTATGGTATTTATGCGCAGAAAATGTATAGATACAGCGATTTGTATCGCAATTGTGAGTAATAAATTTATCATTAAATAATGCGGCTGTACGCCGTACGTCATGACGATGGTTCGAAATATTATAACAAACTTGAGCCTATGGATGGAACTAACAAAAAATAAATGTACTTACTTAGGTACATAATATTATAATTACTACCAGTAAATAATAATGGTAACACTAAAACACTGAAAAAAAAAGGTATTGTAATATAAATCTCCTGGAATATAAATGAAAAACGTAGATAACGTATATTTGTAGGCGTATTTATAATAATAATTCGTTATTGTTATGCGCGTTTATGAGACAAATGTATTGAAACAATAATTATATTATGTACGGTAGAAACGGACCTGAAAACAAAAAAACCGGTTCTCGGACACGATTGAGCTATCAGACGAGAAAATATAGATAGGTATATATTATGTTTAATAATAACGAAAACCCTTCGCGCGACAACGACGTTCTCACCGTGGCCAATCGTCCCTCGCCGAGCGCGAGCATATCGTATAATGATGTTATAATTATTATGCACGATACACATAATATTATTATTATTATATATACACGTATAGTGTAGTAGATACGTCCGACACCCATTATAACATATTATTATTATTATTATTATGAACTGTTTCGATATCCGGATGGGGTTGACAAGGTCGTTTTCCATCTTGTTCGCTAATTATTATTATACATAATAACAATAATTTATGCAATATATAATATTATTATTGTTACAAAAGGCCGAAACGAATTTACCTGTCGTGCGACCCCGGGAGAGCCACGCTCGCGTACACTCGACGGACGCGACGTCGCAGTCATGTAATAATGTCATATCATCCCCGGACACAACCGGTTGTGAGCGGCGGCGGAAAACTAAAACGAAAAACTGTCGCGCACTGCACTTCCTGTCTCCCGCGCGAGGTACACCGCCGCGCGCGTATAGTCGAATCGAATTCGAAAATTGGTTTTAATAACGACGACGACGACACTGCGAACTCTCGGATATATCATGCGGCAAAACTACGTCGTCGAACGCACCGTCACCGTCGTACATCGGACGCGTATTGAAACGCTAGTCGTGCGCGCGTACGTGTGTGTGCGCGCGGCGCGCGCGCGCTCGCGTATTTTTTTTTATTCCGTTCCGCCCCGCGACCGTGTTGCCCACACCGACGACGATCGCCCGCCGCCGCCGCTGCGACAGCCGCTGCAGCCGTCGACGTCGTGTGTATACTCATCGTCACCAACGTCGAACGCTCGCAACCGTGTGTGTGTGTGTGTGTGTGTGTGTGTGTGTGTGTGTGTGTGTGTGTGTGTGTGTGTGTGTGTGTGTGTGTGTGTGTGTGTGTGTGTGTGTGTGTGTGTGTGTGTGTGTGGGACAAATCCTAGTGGCGTATACGCTTTTTTTGGTGGTGGTATAGTGTTGGTCTATAACGTAATACGAATCGTATTGTATAAGCGCGAGCACACGCGCACCCTTGTTTACTCGCCGCCGCGCGACGACGACTCTCGGCCACCGCCATTCGCAGACCGGGTTCTCGTTTAGGACACCGAGACTATAATAATATATGACATGGGATATATATATTATATAGGTATATAATACATAGGCATCACGACGATAGTAAATGTATTTTTGTATTGTATTGTATTGTATTTTTTTTTTTTGTAGAGGAAGTACCGTATACCTATGTACGAGACTTGATCCTCCCTTATTATTATTATACATGCACGATTCCGATAGGAAAAAAATAGTATATCTCTCCTATATATTATATCCCCGTACGAAATATGAATATAATACACTGCAGACCCTTATTCTATAGATTTTTCCCCTCTGCAGCTTAACGTTGAAATAGGTATTTAGGTACGTGATGAGAATAGGATAGAACTAATTATATAAATCTACAAATATTTACATTATTTAGGTATTTTTTTTATGTTATAATATCGTATGATAATTTTGAAATCGTTCAAAGAGGTTATAGGTACATATGATATAATCATATAAATATTATTAATTTGTTCTTACTACACGTATCCACCAAGTCAAATGCGTTTTTGATATTGGATATTTGAGTGCTACTTTTCGTTAGAGTATAAGGCTTGTCCTAAGCTTAAAAACATATTATAATTATTACATAGGTAAGTACGCTGTTGTAATTCGTTCTCCAACTTTTGCCCATATTTTCGATATTTTGCTATTACTGTAGTTCTACGTTTAAAATTTAAATTGTATTAAAATCTTTATTAATCTCAACAAATATGGCAACGAGTGGGTGAACGAATTCTTCGATATACGAGCAGCTTTCACTATCCTGTTGTCAAAAGGTTCACATGTTAAAGGTAGGTACGCGTATAAATAAATTTATAAAAATAAAAATTTGGCATTATTAACTCCGGCTGCAGTTTTAATAAGCACCCGTGTAATAGTTTTGGCAAAAAAAAAATCCAATTATGAATCAAAAGCGTTTGCTCATTATATTATGCTATATATACATGACATAATATTACATGATTTTTTTTTAGTATTCCAATTCCATATAGTATTATACAACACGCCTTCAGCGAAACGTACCGCATAGGATGCGGCGAGTGTACGAGGAGTCTTACGCGGTGGAAGAACGCACGAAAAATAAAACAATTTTTTTGCGCCGCCGTGGTACGGTGGTTTTTTTATTGTATGCGACGTTTCTCTCGGCCAAATTGTCAAGTCTGGTTTTATTTCTATATTTTGCCGCCAAACATACTTGGCACTGATTGTGGACATTCGTATATATATATGTATATCATATATACGCACGCTCGGGCGATTTCCCGTCCACACCCAACGCTGCTGAACGCCGAAAAGTATTTATTATGTTCTTGTTTCTACGAGTATATAGGTTGTAAAATTGTATACAATGATACTATCAAATAAAGTGCGCTATGGGTTGTCTTAAATAATATCAAAAATGTATGCCTATAAGGACTAGGGAGTGTCCTTAGCAGTATATTTTACGTTTCGGTATTAACGCGAAAAATGTCAACCCGTCAAAAATGTTTCGTGAAATCGATCTTGAAACATAATCGTAGGCGCGTATATATTATTATAATACTTGCAGTGAAATGTGTGGAAAACTCGATTTCCGTTCCATGACATCGAGATACCCATATTGGTACACACCGTATAAAAGGGGTAATAATTATATTAATGTGTATACTATATGATATTATTATATATATGTAGGTACGCAGAAACATTCGTCTCGCACGGTCACACGATATACGCGGTCGATAAGAATATTATGGTTTTATTATTGTTGTTTTTTTATTTCCACACACAACATTATTACTGCTCAGAAAAAATTCCGTTGGCGCGATTAAACAGAGGCCGCCGGCCGCATACTTAATTGTACTGCTACAGTTGCTCAGATGAACGGAATAATCGTAAATAAAAATAAAAATATAATTAGATATCAGCACAGATCATGGAGTTCAGGAATTTAAAAGTATTCGACTGTTGTACGTGGTTTTAAAGTCTACTAGTATTGTTTTGACGCCGTGTTGTAAATTGTATTTTGTAATGATATATTCGACTGGTGTAAAAATAAAATTATAAATTACCAATATGAAAATTTTAAGAATCCTCCGAGGTTTGGTAGTTTTAAAACTTCCCAAAGAGTGCGGGAAAAAATCAGTGGAAGAAACTTTAAACCGTCCGTTTTTAGATAGGAAAATATAATGGTTTCGTGATTCAGTCGGTAACTCTTGAGCCAAAAACTTTCTAATAAATAACTATATCACTTACAAACAAATTTAGAGTGCATTTGTTTTGTTATATATATAAATTACATTTCTTTGTCGTTATGGAACTTTCGGTGTTTCACGTAAGTTTTTATTCGTACATGCGTACTTTAAGCTGCGATATTCTTAAAGTGTTTTACACTTAAAAACCTTCCGATAACACATATTAGACAATAGTTTTGGTTTTAAAAATTAAATTTCATTATTTCCGATAGAATAATCTACAACAACGATTTTTATAGAAACTGGGCCGAATTAAAGATCACCGATGCATTTGTATTTTGTACTATAATAATTAATAGTAAACGCACTTATTACTAAGTTCTCCGTTCCGCCTAATATAGAGGGGGGATAAGCACATCGCCGTCGTCTTTATGCGAAGCCACATAAAGAGTTCTAGGGACACCCTTTAACAAATATGTCCCCTATTATACGCGCGCACGACATAATAATACTAATATATTTCCTCTACTCGAAAAACACCTTTCGATTTCATACACGCCATCGTCGCCGTGACACATATTATATTATTACCGTACACGTTTTCAATAGCTATCTAATTTTTATCTAATACCTACAATAATATAATATTACAAAAGGAGGCGGACGCGCGTCGCGCAGTTTTTATTTTTCGTCCAACTGTGAGAACTTGCAGCAATTAAATACATTTCATTCCAACCCGTAGATACGCTTTATGTATATACATGCATATATATATATATATATACATAATAACATAACACGTTCGTGTGGCGCGTTAATTCGATTAATTATTTATGAACGGGACACTTCCTTATTCGAATCGCTGTACGCGCACACACACCACTGCAACAGCAGTCGTATATTCGATCGGACCGGACGTGCTTTTATACGACTCGTTTAACAGGGCGCATTATCGTTATTATTATTATTAAACACACACGATTTCCAATTGCGCAAAGATAAACCGCACGCTAGTTACCTATATTCATAATGATATATCTCGTATATTTTCAAAATCTGCACGCACGCTTATTCACATTTAAAAACGCTTGCACACATAAACCCTAAACGCGATTTAAATGATTGACCCGACAACTTATTTACACAATCATAATATTTTGAATCGAAAAATTATTTAGCCTGCATAATGTTATAATACTAATTAACTGATTTTTAAAAGTTATGATAGTATTGTAAGTTGTTGACATTTATTGATAGTTATTGATAGTGATTGTGCGTCCGGTTAAAAAAAAGTTCACTTATTATTATATTCTAAAACAAATTGTTTACTTCTGTTAAACGCGAGAAGCATATATATTATACATCATAATGTCGTATGAAATCTACATCAGGTGAATATAAACTGTTATATTATAAAGTGATGCGTATGCATTCTATCCACTGCGAGTGGCAATGGAATTATGGCATCGTACCATATAGTATATAGACGACAACAAATGTTTAATATTCTACAATGTTCACGAATAACTGATCTTGTTTTTATTTGCGCGTTTTACAAAATTAGCGTTTGTCTTTATTAAAATAAACAATATAATATTAATGGTTTCCTAGAAACACTCTTTTGTTGTACAATATTTATCTATAATAACGATAATATTATGTGTATATTTTTTTATCTATCGGAAAAATAAAAATATTAATAATTAATAAGTTACCTAAATCGCATTTAATGCATTCGGAAATTCCTATAAATTTCACGTGTATATGTAGTACCTGCTTTTATTAATTTTTTATAAAAATATTAACAACTGCTTACAATTTTTAAAAATCAGATAAAGTATTATAACACGTTATTGCAATGTGTTGAATATTATATTGCTAGAAGTTACAATTAAATTAGGCAGGAACACAAAAAATTAGTTTTAATCCATTATTAGCATTAAAACGCTAAAATATAAATTTCCACAGCGCTTAATATACAGCTAGCGGTGATTATTTCTACCCAATATCAAAAATGTTGGAAATAACTTCCGTCTTGTGTAGGCAATCATAATCAGTGACCCGTTGTATTTTTGAAAATATCATCATTATTCACCCACTCACGTATAATTTACCTACTTAAAGGTATCTTTAATATTCGGAAAATTATGTGCGACTTACCCCACGACGTAAACGAATGACAAATCCTGCGTCGGCGGCGGCGGACAGACGACACGCGGACGACGACGACGGGAAATTCCGCGGAGACATAATACTACCAACACCGCGAACGACGGTCACCGGTGTTGTGACGCGGTGAAGGCGACAGCCGAAGACGACGACGACGACGACAATCGCGGACACACCGCCCCGCGCCCCCACACACGGGACCTGCCAATCAATGTTCATTTCATGGCTATTGAACGGCGGAGAAGAATGAACGGGAGACCGGACGAAAAGGAGAAGAATAACAACGACGACGACGGCGACTACGACGAGAAGAGGAGGATAGACCGCGCAGCAACGTCTTCGGGCTGCGTCTGCCAGGTGTCGCGTCCACCCACGCACGGGGGTCGGGCCTTGACGACGACACAATGCACCGGCCGCCGCAGGGTATACGCGGACTCACGTAGGTATATAATATAGCTGGTATATAAACAGAGGTATATAAACCAGGTATTGTGCATGCCTAATATATTCCAAGATTATTATTGTTATTGGGTTCATTCATCATCGCCGCCCGAGCCGGGGAGAGGGAGACGTGGATAGCTGGTGCGCAACGAGTCTAACCCGCGGCAACCTGGGAGACGTGCATTTTTTTTTTCGTTTTTCTCTCTTTGTTTTTTGGACATTTTTGCCCCGACGGTGTATTCTGGCATCGTAACGTCTAAATACTTTTGGCCGCGTGTGTATATGCCTATTGCCTATACAATATATATATAGCATTTGCACCCCGCGGGGTGAAATATCCCGAAAATATATGTGTGCGCGTCGTTTTTCAGCTTAGTCAATGTCAAAACGAAATCTAACGCGTGTGCTGTGAACGTAGGAATATTACAGTACATGTATACAACATACATATTGTATATGTGTATAAGGGAGCCCCGGGACACGTGAGAAATTAACTGACTATATACAATCGACAAGATGGCGGGTATACGAGAGATGCCACTGCTGCAGCAGAGACAAAACTATATTCATTTTTTTTTCTACCGAAAGACGAAAATTATGCTTACTATATTATTACACAAGTTCATGTCCTAGTCTACGCAGTCGTTCGCACGCACGGTTGCTTTTCCAGCATATGCAGTGTATAAGTATATAATTAAATAATTTATTATACCTATAATGTTTAGTGCTAATGTCACAAGCATGAACTAGATGACAAAAAGGTATTTTTATAACTGTTATATAGATCAAAGTAAAACTCGTTTCGGAAATCCGTTAAAAATATACAAGTTTCTTCTTTGTTATTTGAGCGTAGATAGTCTGTTAATTTCGAATGAGAAAGAGAAAAAGTTTTCTTAGTTTTCAAATAAACTGAGATTTTTGGGATAATGTTATATTTATAAAACTTGTAGTTTAGATAAATAAATTATATTATAGGATTTTAAAAGAAAATTAATTACAAACTATTTGAATACGTTTATAATTTTGATAGTGATTACACAAATAATAATAATTAAGTAAACAAACGAAATAATACTCACAAATACTTGTAAAAATATGTTCTCCTTTAATATTTATATATGTATATGCCATAAAAAAAAATGTATGATGTACCTAATAATTACAAAACACATTTTGGACTGAACCAAAATCATATATCCCTAAGTATGTCATATGTGAAAATAAAATCATACACACTTAAAATATCATAAAAATATAGTAAACATATTAAATTGATTATTGAGTTGGATTTGAAATTTTAAAATGTAAACAGCTCATTTCTTATATTTTACACAATAACACTATAGATTTTTGTATATTATATTATAGGTATAGTAGTCATAAAATGTAATTAAACTAAAACTAACTTACAATCAACTGAATATAAATTACTGCAGCGTGTTTCAATAAAGCTGTTACACTTCATATATTTTATTATTGTTGTACCTATGTCATATTCGTATAAATAATATATCAAAATAAATTGTGATTATAGGAAATTAAAGAACCTATAATTCAGGTGAGATCGATTTATATTTTTGAAGCACCACATTAGAAATCTGGAAACTGTTTGCGGGCCATCAAAAATGATGAATATATAACACTCTAGAACGTATAATATTATCAGTTTAACTTTTTTTCTTGTCTGTGGGCCGGATAAAGTTAGTTAACATAGTTACTAAATCATTTTAATTTTTTGATTTATATTATCCGTGCAAACATTCAGTTGAGCTTACAAATACTGTAAACCAATGGTATTTTTCCCTACATTTTACGCAAAAACGATATTATGAAAACTAATAATGGCAGAGCATAAAATATTATATCTGTTTAATAACATTTTTAAACAAAAGTTATATTTCATACTATTTTGTATTATTCTCATTTATTTTTAAGTGTTTATTTTTTAATTACAATATACATTTTTAGTTCCAAAGTCCAAAGCAGAATATTTTTCTGAGTAATTGTATTTAGGTATGGAAATCAAATTGCTAATGATCGGATAATTATTTATTAAATTAAAATGTACATATAATTAAATATTTTTCTCTAAGCTGGAATACGAAATTAAAAATGTACGTTGTCTTCCCAAGAAGTTAAAGATGATTATGAAGATATATAACCAAAAAATTAAAATGATAATTGAAAATTATTTTTTTAATGACAAACTTCAAAAAAAATAGTTCAAAAATAGTACTAGTTTTCGGAATAACTATTGTCTATTACACGTTATAAAATCACTGTACATATTAATTAAATAATATTATAGGTATAATATTTTATTTCATCACGTTCGAAATAAACGACACTAAACAAGAAGGTAGGTATAAGTATAACATGTATATGATTATAATATTACTAGGTACACTATTCCTATATAATAAGTATCGTACACCGCCGCTTCCATTTATCAACTAATTGGCGTGTGGGAGAGAGAAAAGAAAAAAATAGGCAATTTATTAATTATACTTTTTTGTTTCATCAACTCGCATGAACGTTATCACACATAATATACCAACACATAATAATATATACCTACACATATATACATTCCTCCACAGCAAACAAGCCCGATCGTTTTTTTTCGCGTTGAACACACGCACTGCAGACACTATTAATATGTGTATTTACGGGCCCGACATTATTTTTTTTCAGTTATATCCCGTGTTTAATTACCATCATCTGATAAAACAACAACACGCATTATTAAACGTAATGTCAGATCGATATCGTACGCGTTTATACGGCCCGTGGGCGCGTGGTGCATATTATATAATATATACCTACCAGCTATATATAAATGTTTTGTCAACGTAAAACCTCGTCCTCGTGTGTGTATAGGTATATCTACTTACATTATATACCTAATATATACACACACTCACCGCCGGCAACACATTGATTCACCTGGTACACATGATAATAATATTAAAGCGAGATATCATACGTACCTATATAGTATACAATAGAGAAACAATAATGTCAACAAATTTGCATACGCGCGCACGGGGTACTATATACAACACCGGCCGGCCTCAGGTAAGTGTGTTTGGGCATGGAGGGCGGGGAGGTGTCTGTGCATTATTTTCATTGTTCCCTTTTTTTTTCGGTTTATTAGGTCGGTAAAATAAGCTTTTATATATCGTCTAACTCGCGCATATGTGTGTGTGTGTATGTGTCACGTGTGCTTGTGTGGGCGACAACTGGCGTGTGCCGCTGTCGGTCTGCCACAAATAAGCTCATTATATTATAATATGGCTTTAATAATGATAATATTATGTTTAGACGACTGCTGCTGCAGCTAGTCCGACAAAATACGCGACCAATTTTCGTCGGAAACAATACGCAGGTTTGACGGACGAACCGATATTGTCTTTACGCCTTTGTTTTGTTCGCGTCCACTGCAGCAGGACGGGACAGCCAAGCTGCAGCTATACGCTATAATTTTACGAGCACATAATAAACACTTGTATAATAATAATAATAATACGCAGTTTGTGAGAGACTCGTCGACAAATGTTTTTCGAGTACTCTCGTATTATTAACGAGCAAAGTTTATTTTTCTCGATTGTTCTCTCACCACCCCCACCACCATAGTTTTCCTCGTCATTACAACACGACGTTTTTTAATTCGACGAATAATTAGTCATTCTCTATAGTCTAATTAAACATATTATATTAGTTAGTGCGTCTGCAGCGGTGCTAACCTTATAATTTTTGTTTATAATTCGACTTTATATCGTTAGCATATACACAACAAACTGTCGTGCAGTCTAATTGCAGTGAATTTAATTAAATTACGTTGGGAAATAGTTCGCGCGACAAAATTAATGTAAAAATGATACATTGCCGTCGGTGTCATATAAATTTATACATATATACATATATACATAAATATATATATATATTATACATGCGCACGACGAACGTATGTTGCTTTTAATATTATTTGTATGTTCTTATTACACACCTATTATACGCATAATGTAACAAATAGGCAATTTCGGTGAAGGGAAATTTGAAAATCTCGTGTTTATAATGTAACATCAGACAAATGCATCGCAGCGTGGGGAGGGGAGAAATGAAAATAAAACATGTTTAGTAGAAATATTGCGAAATGGCGGCCGTGTTACGCAATATTCGTCCGAAATTCCATCCCTGCGGGTCGTTCATAATAATATACATATTAGGAGAAAGCCGGTCCACATGCGACGGCGGCAGCGTGTCACATGTCGTTTGCGGAAACGAGCCGTCAGGATTTTTGGACGTCCCTCACCACCCCCACCACAATTTAGACCAAATATATAGATTATAATATATCTCGTATATACAGCATACACTATAATATATTATACAGTGTGTATCACGAAAATGTGACATACAATGAAACGCGATTTCAATGTAAAAGTATATAATCTCTACGTGCGATACACTCAGTATAATATTATATAACTACACCCTGCAGCACGGTATATGGTGTGTACGTGCGTGAGTGCGTGTTTTCGCAACAGCCTAGTATATTATATTTTTATATACATAAATAATATGAATGTATAATATATGTGTGTGATGGGTATGCAGACGAATCGATCGGCGTTCGCAAGTTAAAATAAAACGAGAGAGATATTTGATGTGTGTGCGTGTGCAATTGAGAGAGGGGGTAGGGCAGAAAGCAGGGTGAGATAGGGAGAGAGAAAAGAGAAAAATGTATCCCCTCGCCCGCACTCACTGCGCCGTCGGCAGAATCATATCGAACACCTCCTAGCGGGGGGTCGAAATTCGGATTTTCTGTTTTATCGCCGGGGCACACAAATATATACACACACTGCAATATATATAAGCTCCATTGTTCTTCTTTATTCGCGCTCGTGGCGGATACGTCGCGGGACCGGGCCCTGCAGGGGCTGACTGCACTATATAATAATAATATATATAGGTAGGTATACGCGCGCAGGACTGTACGCCGGAAACATTTTCCGTTACGGCAGACTAACTTTCACCGCACCCGCCAGCCCGCCCGACCGCCCACGACCGACTCCTCTCTCTGTTCCAGACGTATTTATGAGTTTCGCCTATATATTATACGACGACGACGACGATATATATATAGGTATATAAATATATATCATATATATATATATATATATATATTTCTGCGGCACGCACACACATATATAATATATAATAATATATTATATATACTTAAAGCCTTTGCCGGCGGGGAGGCGGCAAGGCATTTTTTTCATACTTTGCTTTTTCTTTTTTCTATCCGTTTTTACTCCGCAGCGGTTCACTCGGTCCGAATTTATTAAAAGAGTTTCCGTATCATACGCGCGGGCCAGAAACGGTTCCGTCGACACCGGAGGCGACGCCGCGCCTGAGAGGCCGCCGCCGCCGCCGAAACGGTATAAAATACGGGACGGGAATGAGAGAGATGAAAAAAAAAATCTGAATTTAAGGTGTTCCGGTGTCGTCGACAAGGAGGCGCAATAAAAATATATATATTATTATGACGCCCGCGCGATCGGATAGGACGCTTGACACCCATCGCGTTGCATGTCGTCGTCGCTGCAGTTGATGTCGCTTGTGTAATATAATATTTGAGAGAATAAAAACCGGAAGAAATCCAATATGCAACGGCATAAATTTCATATACACACAAATAGTATATTTGTTTATTTACACGAGCACAAATACATTATATATTGTTTATGATCTGACTCTAATATATTCAAACATAGAAAATTGTAAATTATATTAATAGTTGGTGTAAGTATTCACTATCCGTGCTATAAACGCGCTTAAATCGCGATATTGCCGGTTATAGCGTGTGCATATTAAATGATATACATAGGTACCTACACGAATGTAGGAATAAAAACCTTCCCGCAATGAATATAACACAAGTTTAAATGCTACAGTGGCAGTATAAATAAATCATTTTTTGTTTTGTTTATTCTCACAATTTGGGTCAGTAAAAGTTATAGAATCGAATCAAAACAAACATTAAAAAAGCAATTACCGCGAGCAACAAGTCGAGGCCGTTTGAGTGCATTAAATTCACAACTGGGATTGGTAGGTAGGTACAAGTTATTTTCATTTATGATTTAGTGATGCTTTTATTTTTTTTTCAAATCTACATAATATAATGCAGGCATGTGTAGACAGATATATTTTTTCTGTAATATATAGCAGATAAATATTACTATAGGTATAAGCACTGTATTATGACGTTTACAATAAGTTTTTTTTAGTATTTATTAGTGGAAATTACAAATACCTACAGATGATATTGTATAGGCATTGAGATATATGTATTTAGCTAAATACCTAATAGCTGTTTGTACTTACAATACCATTAATTTAAACAACAGTGTAATATCTTATAAACATTATAGTTTTGGTAATACAAATAAAATACAGGTTTGGTTACGAGTATTCAACGCGCACTAATGATTATTAATTAATATAAATAAAAGGAGTACATGAAAACATAATATACAACTTTTTATAATATTATATGACAAACACAAATATAAATAAAATATAGCCATTGAAGGAAATTTAATTTATATGATAATTAATGTGATGTATTTAGGTGCTTTATGTCATATATTAGGTACCCATATACTGTAGGTATACCTATATTATAACAAATTAAAAAGTGTATAGTTATTCGGAAAATTATTAATCACTTTTACATTAATAAATTTGATATTTCCAAATGACTAAGAGCAGCAATAAGATTGTCTTTTTAACTTTAAGGCTCTGTATAATTTATATAATATTATTTTGTATATAGATAATTTATTTCAAAGTATGACATTTAGCTTAACCTATACATTTTGCAGACTCCTGAGTTTTAGAATTATGTAAAGGATAAAATGTGTGCCAATATTGATAATAAGTTATAATGATACAGGTAAATTATGTAATTAAAGTATACTGTATAATATATTATGCCTTGATAATTTAATTTAGATACCAAAATTCTATTCAATTTAAAAAGTGTATACCTGTATTAGTGTATTATAATATAAGAACAGTGGGTAAACGGTTTAAATGTTTAACATATAAGTTGGTATAGGGATTTAAAGTAACATTAAGCAATTTATTAATGCTGATTATTTTAAGTTAAGAACATATGTAGAAGAAAAACCTAGAAAATGTATAATATTTATTATAATATTTATTATAGTATATATTTTAGGTACCTATACTCGTAATAGCCAACTGAGTGAAATTTGAGGTTTTGTATTTTGCATATACGTTATGCTTCAATCAAATTTATTTTATTTCTTAAACTATATAATCATTACAAAATATAATGTATTTAATGTATTCATTGAAATTATTAGATTATCTTTTAAATAAATTGCAAACATTACATGTTTGGGCAAATTAGAAATATTTTTTAGCCCCATCCGTTTTTTATTATATGATATATTTTGCCAAATTTAAAAACATACAAATGCGTATATTCATAGCCATGCAGTAATCAAACGATTATTATTATATTTTACTATATGACGCAGAACTGCATACAAGTATATAATAAAAGTACATAAAGTACAATAATAAGTACATTATAAAACTATATAAAAATGACTTGGTGCGAACAGTCCGTATTATAGGTACGTGTATAATGTTATGTAAAAGTAAAATTATTATTACTATACACCGTGACAATAACACACAATACCTATATATAGGAACCTACCAGTATAAATATTACGTAAATATATTTAAATTACTTATACTCACACACACCTATAATAGGTAGGTACCTACTGTACTAATAAAGACATAATATACCACACATAGCCGCACGCACATGGGATGAATTACGCACGCATTGCGTGTGCAGGAACGTTGGCGGATATCGTGAGGACTGAGGATTGTTATTATTTTTAGTATAAAGGTATACTATATTTTGTAGATATATAATACCCCTGCAAATATCTAATCTATTTGCGATGATATATAAAACGCACGTGTCGGAAACGGCATCGGCACCGTATTATAAAATAAAATATATGGGTATTATAATTTATAATTTGATTTAGGTATATAAACGAAAATATTATTTTTCCGGGAAAGTCCCGCGCGATGCGTTTTTCCAATGCTCCATAAAATACGAAAACGACTTTATTATTATTACCTATATGTTTCATTTGTATAAAACGTGATGCACACGCACACGTAGAACACGAGCACCCACATCGCAGTCGTATGGTTTTATAATGTTATATTTTATAACGTGCTCGAAACTGCCGTCGGGTGGGCCGTGCCGGGAGCCGACCCGCGTCTGAGGTTGCCGCAGGCGAGGGGGTGATTCGGTTTTTGGAAAACTGGCACGCGGTCGTTATTTCTTCGCTTGAAAACAACAACAACAACAGCCAAACGTACATCATAATAATATTATATTACGCGATAATCGTATTTTTATAAGCCCGTCGTGGGACGCGGTGAGACGATAACGGCGGTGGCATAGCGGCGGCGGCGGCGTCATCGGTAACGGCGCGCAAACGCACGCCGCCGCGGCCGTCTCGCCTATATAAATCTTGTGCACACCGTCGTCGACGCGGTTATAACCTCCGCCGGGGCGAGGCGGCAGCGGTGGCTCGTAAAAACCTATTTTACGAGGCCGTTCCGGACGACCTTGACTCCCATTCGTATATATACCACGTACTTACACACGCGTTATATTGTTTCGTCGTCGTCGTCGTTCTTTTAGCGTTCTATATATTATACGCGGTTCGACCCCTAACTCGTTCCTCCCGCTATCGCAATAAATTTTGTGAAAACGTTTCAGCGCGCGCGGAGAGCAACACGCGCTGCAGAGTCACGACGACAAAAAACCCGTCCTCGTTGTATGTAGGTACATATTATATTATTCCATTCATGAAAACGACACGCGGACATCATTTACACACCTCCTACATATACGGCCTCCTAATATCGTATTATATCATCGTAAGTCCTGCTGTATTATACGGAGTATCGCGCACATATTGTAACTCCCGTCTTTATAATAGTGTTTTACATAGGTAACGTTTTATATTTACGTGACTGTTGCGATTAAAAAGTCGCGTTGGTACCGTTCGGCGCAATAGTGTACACACAACAATATAATATAATAACAAAAATAATGACAATATAGATCGCCGCGGATGGTTTTGCGATATCTTTTTTTTCCACCGGGCGGCGCGCGCACGTCTCTCCGGGCGTGTGTACCGCACGATATGAAATATGGAGTGCGAAATGGCTCGTGCGTTTTGGCCCCAACGGCGGCGGCGGTGGGGATGATATGCGCGACACGGCGATGTATATACGCGTATACGCGGCGTTCGCGGTGGAGCGGCGGCGTGCGCGGCGGTGGTGGCCGACCGGGACGCCATCGATCTTCTGTCTTGTCGGCGCGCAAAAGGGTCCGTCGGCGGGCGGGCCGGGTGGCGGGGAGGACCGGCCGACCGGCGATGGCAACCCTGTGAGTGCGTGTGTATATGATGTACGCGCGCCGTCTCTCTCGCTCTTTTTATTCGCTCCCATGCTGCAGTCACTATCGTTCGCGCAACCACGTTGGAAATAGTAACTATAATAATAATAATAATAATATTATACAGTAGGGTAGGTAATAAGTAAATATATGTATATGTGTAGGTGAGTGCTGCTACTCTAGTAACTTGCTTTGCACTTTCTTCGTCAACAGATTTTATTAACTGCGTATACTTAAATTCCCCGACGACGTTCTCGATCGTGTGTAGGCATACTTGGACTTGTAAAGAACCACAGTTTATATGTGCGCGCTCTGTATACTTTTTACTACCGAATTGCTATAAGGATTGTTATAGTTATTATAATCGCTAAAATTATGAGGTACCTACCTAATCCACACAATATTACAACCAACTTTTTTTATTATAGTTACATTGAATAGATATAGAGATATAGAAATATGAAGACCAATAAATTATTTTTAACGACCGTAATCGATATATATGTTCATTCAATATGAACACAATAATTATAATAGTTAGGTATAAACTAACTATATGTAAAACCAATTTAACGCTCCAACGTGTTTTTAAAAAAGTTTTCCAAAATCTGCTCTTTTTATGCTGAAACTTTTTTAAAGTCGATCTTTGTGTAATTCCATCACAATACAGTTTTTTTTTGTTTTTTTAACAAAAACTTATAATTAATAAAACCAAAAAAATTAATTATTTTTGACTTCCAAGTTATATAATTTATAAGTAGGTAATTGTTCGTAAAATAATGAAAAGAACAAGCACCATTTTTTATAGATATACCAATGTATGAATTAAGATAGTAATTAATGCTTATTACAAACTTCCGCATTCTTTTAAAATAAAAAAATCTTTTAGGTTACATATATAGTACCCACTGTACCTATACCTATATGCCTGCTGCGAAGTAAATGAAGAAATTATCTGCAGGATTATCTCGAGAAATTGTTGAAATCTATAAATTAGTAGACTATAAACGTTTTTTCTAAAAATGCATCATCCCGTCGAATAAATTGAAAAATACGTAGTACCTACTGTTTTATCATTTTACGACATGATGGGTTTTCATTGCTAGGTATATAAGATTAAAATATAAGCAAAATCGCAAAAGCAAAGCAGTGTTACTCGTGCAACAGGTCTGTCGCATATAGGTTTATACATATGAATAAAATATGTAGGTACATATATTATATATTATATACGTTAAGCATAGCTGTAGAAATTACTAAGAAAGTTGTACATTTACGTGGATAATTACGTGCATTGTTGTTATTTTCATCGTCTTATATATATAGACTTCTTACCACAGTACCGCACCCACCTATATTATATTATTTTAATACCTATGTATATACCTACATCATATACCTATAGGTATAATATTATAGGTATAGTAGGATTTCGACGAATAAGCAATACACAAATATACATTAATATATTAGAAAAACAGCTTTAATAAAGCTTTATTATTTATTATTATAAGTACTAATTTCAATTAATAATTTCAAAAATATTTTATTTCAGTAAGAAGGCTGTATAATTATGACATGTTTATTATATAGGACCTCTAAAAGGTAAACACCCATACCTACATCTATAAAATAAATTATTCATATAAGTTGTTACATGTTTAATACGACTTCTACATTATATTCAGACTTAAATCACTATTTGTATACTTATATTAGGTATACTAAATAGTGTTTATATAAAATATATATTAAAAATAAATCATTGGACCTAGGTATATTAAATTACAATACAATTTTATATTGTTTATATTTACATTTACAATTTAGATGGACAACTAAAACAAACAAATTAAAAAAGAAACATCGTTACACTGCAGGCTAATTGCAATTTTCATTAATATTTAATTTAGGACTGCAAACAACATAATATTATAAGTGCTCTTTAAGAGATGGAAATTAAAAGTATTAATTATTATTTTTAATGTTAATAGGAAGGTACTGACTGCACATTCAAATAACATTATAGTAGAAATGATTAAAAAATAATAACGGCTCAGAAACTGCAGTCAAAAATTATTGCACGCGTAGTTGCGTGATTTAATACAGGCTAAGCCACCATGTTTTCTCGTTTTCCTATATAATGTTAAAATATAAAAACACCTTTTATAGGATATGCCTAACAAAATATAATACCTATATATATGCCAACCGAGAAAAAAATTGGAAATACTTATTAATATAAAAATTATATATGACTGTACTTCTATGTTGTATACCTTTACCTATAATACTTAATAATTTACTTAATTAGATTAAATATATTATTTTTCGACACAAATCAAAATAAATTACCAAGGTAGCATTAGAAATAATTTTTGTAGAATAAAAAATATTATTGATTATAAGGAATACTAATTTATCAGAAACTATACTAATTAGGTATAGGTATTATTACTTCCTAAACCTATACCATTCACTAACCTAGCTATACTATGCAAGAATTAATAATAAAAAACATGTTGCAAACATGTTATAAAAAAAAACCTAAATGTTTAAACGCATTGGAAAATAAATTCTTTTCAGAATTGTAATAGTTTATAAATAAAAAATACTTTAATTATTGAAACTTAACAAGCACTTTTAATACGGTTTCAATTTTAAAATGTAAATAAAATACATATGGTTGTGTACATTGATACTATAATAATGTGCTTTATTTACACCGACCATCTTTATTATAAATTATTACGTAAGTTCTCATACTATAGATATACAATATATATTTTTTGATCTAAATAAATTAATAACGATACAAGTTTTTACAAGAATCAAAAAAAAAAAAAATGTGGTTTTAAAACCAAGAACCGTTCGATAATTAACATTATCATTTAAGTATGATACCTACTTTAAGTTTAATATCCGTGATATTTATAGTATTAGTTTACTGCAGGTAATACGCATAATTTTAAATATCGATATGTATAGTGTAATGTGTATAGTGTATACTATATAGGTATTGCTGTATTATTACTCACGGTTTCACAATTGTCTGCATATATATATTCTATAAGTGTAATATAATACCTATGCGCATGTAAAAAACGTTTCTTACCTGAAATAACAAAAAAATCAAAATTAATTATACATAATATTACATAATGTATATATTATTATTATAAATACAATTAAAAGATGTTCATTGTATAATATAGTAACAAGAGTTATAACAAGTATATAATATTTTTTAATATATAAAACGCGGACTGTAGTACAGTATTCTTTGTACATATACAAGGCTGACGAGGGAGATATAAGAATAAGTGTTTAGGTTGGTGGGCTTTTAAAGGCGCCCCGAGGGATGCGAAGTCCCCGGAAGCGGTTACCGCGGCGGCGTAAAAATTCATTAGGAACAGACAAGCCGGCGTGATGGACGGCCACAATATATATACGAACCCCCCGCCAAGGCGCCGGAGCCCTCTTGCCGTCAATTTGGAATTAAAAATAAAACAAAATGTGTCAATACACCTTAAGGGTATCTAGATTTAATACCGTTGCCCATAAATCGCCGTCGGTTTAAATAAGCCGGGAAAAAGAGAGAAAGCAGTATAAGCACCCTAGCTGCTGTACAACAAACGCTAGTGCGGATTTTCGTGTCTCGTTTGGAAGACCACGCGATTGACGTTTAAATTACAATTAAAAACTTCTGCGGGCTACGTGTTGCTTTTTTTTTTTTTAATATTATTTTATAAGGTATATATAAAATATTGTGACACAATTGATCGCTGCGATTTTTTCTACCCGCCGACGACGGTAGGTGGGTATACTGATGCTGCGATCGAGGAGAGCCACATGTCTATTGGTTCGCGAAAAGAGAAGCAAAAAAAAACGCACGTTTATATATTGCCAAGTCATTTGTATCGTTCCGGTTGTTTGTGAGGCTGACGTTTCGGCGTGTTCCGATAAAGGGACGTCAAAACATTAACATTTTTTTTTATATAAATAAGGGACCCGGATAAAAAAAATACTGAAGGGTGCGTTCATTTTACAAAATAACATTAAACCCTAGCAAATTGCGGTCTATGGTCAAATACACACTGTCAAAATATTCGAACACCGGGTAAACGAATATTAAACGAATTTATACAAGTATAAATAATAATACACTTTTTGAACGCCATCTGTTTCTCTGAAGTCTGAGTAATTAGAAAATCAAAAATCCTCATTTTAAACATATTTACATTAATTCGGGCACAAAAATATATTGACTTAAAAAATATAAACAAATAAACAATATCTTGTAAAAATATTTAAATAACTAATCATCTAATAAATTACTATTTCTTATATATAATTTTAACAGGTACAACAAAATGTATAGAAATTAGTTATAGATATGTTGTCAGTAGTAATTTTTATATATTTAAATATAACGTGTTATAAAAATGAAATAAAATAATTTTCGTTTTATACACAATCAGGGAAAAAAATGCTCATTGAAAAAAAAAGTTTTTCGGTGTTGTGACAAATTTTAGAAATTCGATGAATGTATGAATTAACCGGACCATACACAAAAGACATCTAACACGACCGATACGCATGGGATGTTCGGACCATAAGAAAAACGGTTAGCGAAAAAGTAACCAGAAAAAAAATGCAACATTATATATACGCGTTTTTAAGAAACCGTATAGGTATATAAAAAAAATTACGTAAAGAATGTCCACCTGTACTCTTATTTTTTTTTTCTCTACAGTCTATACCAGACAATAGCGAACGCGTATATCCCCCCACCCCCATCACACTCATGCACCGAGGTCAGGTATTCTCGGCCTACACCGGAGTTGGAGACTGCAAGTAAAATATAAAATACATACCGGCATGTACCTATATACAGGCGTGTTGAAAACCGAATTGAAAACTGAGAGAAACGAAAATGAGCGATTGCTAGGTATATATTATATATAATATATTATGTTTCCCGCTAACGAGATTCTAGTGTCAAAAGCTTCCAGGTCCACGTTAAGTGCACCTATATGATCGATGTATGTCCATCATGCACCTCATCGCTGCATGCGGCGTTATCGCGTATAAATCACGTGTGACAGTATAATGTATATTATATATTTATAAATATATAATGTATATATTATATAATATATTATGTACTGTACCGTACGTGTCGTAATCTGCACGTATATAGGACTTACCTTCATATTTTGTTTTCTAAACTACAAACGAGTCATGGCGGTCATGGACACTCGGCGAAAACTGTATGTGTGCAGTCTGTTCGTGAGGGTTGGAAAAAGAGCGGAAAAAAAACAGACCCGAGACGGAAAACGACGCCGGACGCAAGAACGATTTCGCGAACGCGGTCCCAAAAACTTCACGCCGGAAACGAAAAACGAAATCGGAAAACTACGACGAAGAGGACCGCATGACGGGCGGCAACGGGCGCGATATTCGGTCGTTTCGCGCGGCAAGTGTGCGGTGTATGCGCGTAGTGGATACGTGCGGCGGGGACACTGCCGCGAAGCTTCGGCCGCCGAGTTTTCCCCCTCGTGTACCGGCGGCGCGGCGTCCCGGCGCGTGGCGTGTTACGGCGCCGGGACGCAGGCGCGTCGCGCGCGCACCGCGTCACAACCCGTCGTCGTCCGCGGCGTCGTGAGTCACACGCGGAACCGACACACACATACACCCCCGCCACACACACAGACACCCCCTATACGCGGAAATCCACCCTCTCCCGCACACACACGTACACACCCACACACGCAGTGAATGAACGGACTATACGCATAAGTGCAGCAGTTATTATTGTACGTACTGCATAATAATTGACATTGTGCGACAAAACAAAACCCCAAAACTGTTGAGACGCGTGATGTCGTTATAACTCGAGATGGATGATATAACAGTTATCACATAGCTTGACAACACCTGTTATGTGTTATATTTCCATGCGTGAACTGGAAATACAGCTTCGAGGAGGTATACTGCAGGTTTTCATGAAGGTCTATTCGTTCGTCTATATAATATTATATATGATAGCCTTCGACGCAGAAACAACGACAATAAAATATATGTGTATAGTCTATCGGAATATTCGTCGTGATAAATAAAAATATACCAGTATTATAATTCCCTGCAGCATATTATAATCAGGCACGTATACAGAAAAATATTCCTGGAGGAGGGGTTGTGCCCCTAAACCACTTTGCAGTATACGTGCATGGGAATGATCAGTATGAACCTGGTTACTATACCCCACATAATGGGCAGTAGAACCCTAAACAGTCCAACGCTTAAACTGCCTAGGAAATACGAAAAGTGCAGTTCGAATTACAGCAGCAAATTGAAATTAATCATTTATCTATTAAATTGTTTTCGATTTGAACATTCACAAATTCCCGCATGGCCCATCCTATATTAAAATTAAATCATAACTATCATGAGATATCAAAATAATATCTACACTCATATCTAATATTATAGTATAGATAAATGTTTTATAATAATTGTTGAATTAAAAAATTATCTCTTATTTACCCTTCTTCGACCATCAGCCTATCAAACTTCAATAATCTGCTATTTGGGAAATGCAGACGAATGTATAGAACAAGCAGCCTGCTACAGTATTATGTGGCATAAATTATAATCTTTATTTTGTTAACGTGTTCGAACGGAAACACTATTCATATACATTAATAATATTATATTATGAATGTATTGTGCAACAATCATAATTCCAAAATTGTAAGACACACGAGTGCAGTTGACTTTTGTAGAGATAGCATTAAACAATGTACATCAAACGAATATATATGTACCTACGATAATATAATATAATGTATACGTACATAATTGAAATATTATTATATAACAATAATTGGATAATGATTATTTTTTTCTCTACTTAATGTGATACGATTTTATTATTGTATAGAATATACAGATAATAGAACACATACTATATAAAATCGATACGTATATTAAAATATTATATTTCATAGCACGGTTATCAGAATGTTCAATCTTTCGGTACAAGATTATGATTATTTTACGATAGGTACTTATGTAGAAGAAAAAAAATTGCTGGTATTATTTAATATTATTCATAATATTTTATATATACCTATATGCGTGCGTATTACATACTGTTGCGGTCGACACCAGCTCAAGAATGACAATATTGTACTCGTGACAAATATATATAATATCGATGGTGATTAGTATATTATACAGCCGTACAAACAATATAGGCACTTAAAACTCTTATACACACACGCAGAATAGAAAATGTAAAATATCTAATTACAAAAAATTCTTCAAAATGTATTATTATTTAGTTACTACTTATATATAATTTAGTCAAGTCGATTATAATGCACGATTATATAAATGCTAAGATTTTATATGTTTGGACACTGTCACTGCATTAAAATACTAATACCATCATAAATGATCACACATTTTTAAATAATTTTAAATTTAAATATTAATAAAAAAAAAATTAGATTATAAGTAACAATTATAGCGGAATAGGTGTGTGTGTGTGTGTGTGTCTCTGTGTGTGTGTGTGTGTGTGTTGGTTTTCCTATACTAAAAACAATTGTTCAAACATGTATTATGTAGCCTGGTATATAGTAATCTTGCGTGCGCTGCAACAAAACACGCGATCCGACTGCCACACGGTGTAACATTATACATTTAGATGATAAAAACATGAAGAAAACAATTTTTATGTACACAAGTAACGCACTATATTAATATAATATAATATGTAACTATCTGCATACAATACGAACATTATATTTTTGATAATTTAAAAATACGTTCTATATTATTATACGTATACCAGTGTAATACATTTAAATTTTTTTGGAAATGTTTTTATTCGTCCTTCTAAACCAGGTATTGCGATCGTAAGTCCTGCAGATTAAATAATACGAGTCAGTAAATAAGCGATTTCCCGATTACCTGCAGCGGCTACTGTGTAATGTGGTATATGCGGTATAAGTACATGTTTAAATGTGTATTTTAACAAAAAATATTTGATATAAAAAAATATTTCACTTCAAAGAATTGCAATAAATAAAAACTATGATATTATAATAGTATACTTATATTATACTATCGCGTTCTGATAACGATTGTGAATGCATTTTGATGTCGATTTCTTAGAAAATATGTAATTTAACAACGAGAAAACAAATATAGGTAATATGCATATTATTATTATTATCATCTCGCACCTATACAACGCTATATTATAATTACAAGATTGATATAATATTATTATTGCAATGGTTTACCGCTCGACGCGACGACTGCGATAACGCAATATTATAATGTTGTGTTATAAAAGCGGCAGCTTACGCGTTAGAAAATCCTTTATACTTTGGCACTATTCGAGTCGGATCCGACGCGTGTTGCAGCTATCGCCGATGGATTTAATAATAATATAATATAGTTTTGTCATCGATGTAAAATATGGGATCGGGCTGTTATGTATATATAAAATATACATACGATATGACGCACACGCGCGTGTATTATAATATTATTATTATTATTTTACAATAATAATATGATATAGTATTATACGCGTGTATATGACTGCAACGCGTGCGAACGGGGCCCGCCCGGGAACGATTTCGATTTACTATTGCCAAATTTAATTTAATATAATTTTTTCGTTTCTATTCTATTTTTTTCGCCGTCTGCAGCAGCAAACTCGTCGAAATCAAAGTGAAAATTTCCACATATGCGCGTCTCGTTAGGTCATGACGAATCTCGTCTCCGGGCTTTGACGCAAATTTATCGACCGAGCGTTTATACAATATATTATTATTGTACACGTCTGTGCGCGCCTGTGTGTGTGTTTATTTGCGAGCGCTGAGAACACACACGACGAATACGGGCGGCGACTAATTAAAATAGCTGCGCCAGCAGAGGCGAGGGATTAAACGCGCGCGGGTTCACGTGAATTCAAAAAGGTCATTTTTGCGCGCCAAAAACAATGTTATTTTGGTATGTACATCGTGCACATAAATATTATACGTGGCGCGTCCGTTATCGTCTCAAAAATGTAATAACAGTCGACCGGTGCAGTGTAAACCACGCGGTATCTTGTAATGTTTTGAAAAAACGACCGGCAAATCGATATCCATCCGACCATTATATAGGTAGAGTGGTCAGTTATATTATATATTATAATACTCAAAACTCCCTAAAACAAACATAAATTCGGCACACGAATCGTAGACGAAAAGAGTGGAAATAGATAAGACGATATTTTGGTATATTATGCATTATACAATAATACACTACACCGCGTATTTGGACGCGAGCAACAGTTGGGTCCTTATCCGGTTAGTTAGTCGTCCTCATCCGGTGATGGTATACGGTCATTGTTTTTTATTATTCACATAAAGCTATGTAATAAAAGCGTTTCCCACCAGTTACATCGTATACGACTTAACTGAAGCCTACGTACTTCCCAAATCTACGAATGCACATGGACAATGGGCACGTCACAATATATATTATACAGATAAATCACTCGATTCGTTTATGTAAAATCATGCAATTTAAGAACGGTAGGATGTACCTACCCTTATGCGTATATACAACCGCGGAATTCGTTTTCGGGTGGCCGTTAACCATATTTTGCCAACGAGTTTGGAAAAATTATCGATAACGTTTTGTCCGAAATCTCATTTTGATCTTAAATATTTTAATATATTAGAGGTACACACCCGTGCGTCGAGTTATGGGCGCCTTAGGTAACGATATCGCGGTCACGCGTTTGCCATTGTTGTGTTCAATTTTATTGCACAATATCATATCTCACGCTGAGTTTACAGTTGGAAATTTTCCGCTCCATGTGCACTTGTACCACCCGCCGAATCGTTCAGTAAACATAATTTAAACGAAATATGTTTAATGCAGTATTGCTGCAGCGTTCGTTTCACCGCTATTTTATATGCAACGCATATAGGTTTCGTGTTAAATCGTAAAGTACTTTTATTGTTTATTAATTATTATTATTATTGTTAGAGGCTGATAATAAATTATAATGTTAAACCTGCCGCGGTTTTTTTTTTTTCGTTTCCATACACGCGCTGATCTGTTTATATCACTGCGTGGTCTTATTATATGGGACATTTATGCGATGTGTTTATAATATAATGCACGAGTATAATTTATATATATTCCAGATGGGAAATCGATACGACGTATTGAATAAAGAGCAAATTTTATTTTCCCCTAATACCCTTTCAACTTGGCCTTTTATAATTAATAATTATAATAATAATAACGCCGCCGCCGTCGGTGTCTAATAATAGCGGGAACCCGTGGCGAGGGGGTTACTGTGGGTGTGGAACTTTGGGGTCGTAAATATGCGAGAGGAGAGTGCACATTGACAAGAGAGATACCTCCACCGCTGCTCTCGCCGTCGTTTGCGGTGCGGTAGGCGGCAAAGAGGGGGAGGCGCAAATTAAATATACGGACGCGCGCGCAACTTTGACTGTGCCCCATAAATCACCAAGCTCGTTGTCACCGTCTTGTCCCCGCGCTGGTTTTTCAGGGGAGGGTCGAAAACTTTTTGGGTACCCGCCAAAATCTGTCGGCCAGTGATCGATACGCCAACTATCGCGAATAAAAAAAAAAGGAAAATAATAATAATAATAATAATATACAACTTTCCAAAATGTCATACCACCTCTGCGAACAACGGCCAGGGACGTTTTAACCGAAAAATGTACGCGTGGTGTACACAAAGAAATTTGCTATGTCGCCGAAAACGTGCTGTACAGTTGCTGCAATAGGTAGGTAGGTACTTGGAAGACGTCCAGGTTTGAATACGTTGAAATTCCGTATTATCAGGAAGATTTGTCGATTTTCATAAGTTCATAAGTTTCTAGTCATATCTAATAAGAGACGCCGACGGACTCGATCAAATTTGGCAGAGCCGCGACAATGCTGCGGTTGCCCCCGTTTCTAATTTTAACGGTTTTTTATAAACGCACAACGAAACGCACGCGCGGGTTCGGTCTAAACACATAATTTTACGCGTGCGCGTCTCTTCGGTTGGTGTAGTTGTTCGAAGTCTTAGTTGGTTTTCAGGAGAAACTAAATTTAGAGGTGTCGCCCGGACGTATAGGAATCCCACGTGAGAATCCAGAAATAAAAAATCCGTTCCCGGACCTTACGCGCGTAGGAGATTAACAAGGCGCCGTGTCACAGGAAAAACTACGCAGCGCCCCGCCGCCACCATCCCCTCCCCCCAGTCAGTATCACCGCTACCTCCACATCACCGTCACTGCAGGCTGAATGTACGGCTTTTTTTTTGTTTATTCTTTTTGGCCCACGAAAAAAGTTTTAAAAAAAAAGATCCTGGCAAATAATTTGTCTCTTTGCGCGGGGGGGTGACGTATTATACGATTTTTTCCCCGTTCAAATCCCTTTTTGTAAAACGGTATACACTCTAAAATATTACCCTTTAAAGGTTCAACTTTGTCTTTTAATAACGCTTAATGAATAGAGGGAAGAGATGAAAAGTTTCAAACCATTAACCGTGTAAAAACTAAAAAGATGACACGGAGCTCACCGCTATATAGAGCGGTATTATTTTTGAAGGCGACTATGCCCGCAACTCGCGAGAATATTCAACAGAAAATTATAATTCCTCGAAAACCCGATCGTAAATCTTTTTCTCTTTTGAAGGACCACAAATAAAAAAGTTTTTATATTAATTTTTAATGGAAAAATGTGACCCGGTATTGAATAATACATTATTCTTAGCGACATCTGTACCTACCTATGTTGTATTATAGGCGCATAGCGGGCGTCATAGAAGAGTTAAAAAATAATAATAATATATTCTAATTATTATTATTCCCTGAAAAGCGGATTATCATTTTTAAAATAAAAGTTTCGAAACTTTAAAACACTATTCAACTATGCAAGTTACATGCCAAACTAAACGCAACCAATTTATAATGGATTTAACATTTAAGATCGCACAACATAATATGGACTCGATAAAATATTCATAGCTCATATTTCATCCGTCTTCTATTAAGTATAATATAGAGGTTCTCGATCGAAAGCCCCAGCGGGTGAATAATTTACTAATGTACTCTCTGTCGATTCGTAACCATAAAACGCAAATTTACAGTACGCGAGTAGAAAATAATAATAATATAGAAGAAAAGAGATTAATATAGTTCTTGCTCGAATTACCTATACGTAACACGAATAGACCAACAAACTGGTTTTGATTTATTCCAAATGATTTTTTATTTATCGCAAACGTGTAATTTAGTAATATCGTCGTAATTATTGTTAGTACTCCATTATTATTAGATATATAATTCTAATATATTGACGGTTGATTAACCTGTCCATACAACGCGTATTTATGCCTAAAGTGTAAAATACAATAACTAAACTACGCAAACAATTTGAATAGGTTTTTTGTTGTTTCCGCCCACGTGAAATCGTTCGAAAACGACCGAACAGGCGTTATATATCTGCATAACGTGGTAAACTAAATTAGGAATTTTCTACTCGGCGCGCTTCGTTTACGATAGGTTGAAAATGCAAATGCAATTTAAATAACTGCAGCACGGATAAAATACGTTTTCGACCTGATATAGCAATATAATTATTGGCGTGGACAAGCCCCGCGAGGAAATATCAGTATTCTCGCGGTGTTTGGACAGACGGCGAAATATAATAATATATAATAATATATTACAATACGCGCGATAACCTTTATACGTACGCGCGTCATTACTCGTCATTGGTTGCCTCTCGTCGCGAGTCCTTCCGTAGGGTGTATGTGCAGCGGTGGTCGTCGCGCGTAGTATTGTCGTCGGTTGCCGGTCGGGGGTGGGTATGTGCATGCATATTATATATAGAAAGAGGGCGCGAGGCGATCACCCCTTCAACGCACGTAATCCTACGCGGCGGCAGTGGCGCACACGGAAAGGACTCGTGTCGGAGGAATTCATTTCCTTTGCAGGGTCCTCTCGCACGCATATATATACACATCTCGCACACACACACACACACACGCGCGCACCCACCAACACGGTCGTCGTACCCATTTCTGCCACTAAATATATATATACATACGAGTGCATTATACATACACGGAGAATATGCTATACCCTCACACACACACGCACACGCACACGCACACACACACACACACACACACACACACACACACACACACACACACACACACACACACACACACACACACACCCACACCAACCTTTTAAATCAATAAAACGAAAGAGACCTCTCTGGCACGAAGGGTCGTATATAATACATACGTATATACTATACTATACGACGGACGGCCGGGGCGGACGTGTATATACTCTTCGTATATATATGTACATAAATATGTGTTTACGTAATGGAGGAGACGTGGAAAAACGGAGACGGGTGACCCGAAACCGAAGCAAAAGTTCAACCGCGCTCAAATGTCACGCGCGCGTTTCGTCCGCCCGCCACTCACTGCCGCCGACGCGGCCGCTGCGATAAAAAGGTTATGGCGGCGCGCGCAAAAGTTCTCACGCCGGAAATTATTTTTAACCGGTGGCGGCGGCGGCGTTGCAGGATCTCCACCGTCGGGAAAAACATCCCTCGGGGTAAACGGATAGTGTGCGTGAATCTGCTGCACGCTTGTGTGGAAAAGGGGGTGGG
Source organism: Metopolophium dirhodum (assembly GCF_019925205.1). Lineage (NCBI taxonomy): Eukaryota > Metazoa > Arthropoda > Insecta > Hemiptera > Aphididae > Metopolophium > Metopolophium dirhodum. The sequence continues at coordinate 24,052,391 of NC_083561.1, forward strand.
GGGCCTTAACGAGATGAAAAACTAGCGTATATAGTGGCGTTCGTTATATACGTATAAATCGGCTGAGAAATAAACGACCCTATTCCGGATAAACTATATATACAGCGCCGCACAGATAGGTACACGCTAGTTATATTGTCGATCCAACCCGACTATATACAATATAGATACACGACATAATTACACAAAAAGTGAAGTAAAATCCTTTACAAATATTGTATATAATTTTACGATTTACGCTTTGGACACACCAAGGCATATTGTGTAAATTAGAAGGGGCGTGTGCGTCTTTGCCATGAAATTCCAGATTCGTATATATATATTATACTATGTTGTATGACGGAAGGTTATTGTACTTATATAAGTTGTAAGGTATAAAAGTTATAAATGTTATAACTTTATGTGAGTATAGGTGCATATATTATACTAAAACTAAATAGTATGAATAAATAAAGTTTTTAGTGATTTTAGAAATTTTACTCAATATTGAATGTTTTAAATGAATGGTTACAAAATATGAATAAATGTAAAAAATTCAGTGCTAATAATAAATACATTGTACAGTACTACAGTTTAAGTGAAAATAATTCTGCAGATGCATATTATATGTATTATAAAGGTATACACCCATTTATAGTTGTTAATTGTTTTGTTTGTTGATTGTGTTAAAAGTCAAATACTATTTATCGAGTATAGATACAGTGACTGACTGTGACAAATGAGTTACGGCGGTGGAGTATTTTGTATTGTTTTAAACTTAGGTAACTGCGTTTTTTTATGTCTTGTTTTTGGGTATATACCTATTTCGAATGGATATTTGTCAAACTGCACGGATGGCGGCCCTTTTACAAAACTGGTGTTCGTAACCTTCAACGTTGTGTTCTCGCTCAATAACGTTATAATTATTCAATTGTGCTCTGTCGCGTCCGCGCTTCAATTTAAAACGCGTTTAATTTCCCAAATTATTATTTATATTTTGTTTGTCGTGGCGCATCCGACAGTCAGACGAATAATTTTTTGACGTGATATTATATAGGTACGTGTATTTATGTACGACGGCTAATATTTACTGTTCATACTTCAGACACAAACGCGGTTCCCCTTTTTATTTTATTTTTTTTCAGACAACATGTGTTCTTAAGAGACACAAGAGCATTGGAGGGCTAGTATAGTGACGTTGCGTGTCGGACGTGGGGGACGAACGCGCTACGTAATTCATTAACGTTATCGTCTCGTTGGCATTCATCCGTAATATTCATCGTATAGTTAGTAAGAGTAAAAATATTTTTAAAAAACTCGCATCTACTCCTCCTTCTTCCTTCTATCGCGGACGCTACTACACCGGCCGTCGCCACCGTATACTGTGTATATAATAATAATAATATAATAATGATATGTACGACGCCGTCACACTGTGAAATATTTCGAGTTGACAAAATAATTCTGTCGTCCAGCACTGCAACACATCGCGACGTATGACATACATATAATATTAATATATACACATGTAGGATAATAATAATAATATATAATACCGCACCACGCGCACTAATAATTAATATTCTTCTGGGTTAATTTTTTATTCGAAACGAATATTTTATCAAGTTGCGCGACGGCAGTAGGTTTTTCGTCGCGACGCTATGATTTATCGCCCGTTATTATTTAACACAACGCCGCCCGATTTGATCGCGCACATTCGCGACTGCGCCGCGCGGAGCTCATTAAACGATTTAATCCTCCCGCGATCCGAGTTCAAAACAGATCCGACAAACGCGCGCATCACGAGAAAATTTGGCGTTTAAATGACAAACTTTGCGACGATATATTATTATAAGTACCACCGAACAACATAACATTATAATATTCTCAGAATTTAGAACAGTTTACTGTACGTGAAATATATAATATTATCAATATGCGACTTACCTATTACGATTTGTACACGGTAAGTAAAGTTGTCCGCGACGGACGATGTGACGCGTCGTTTCGCGCGCAGACAACGGGAGACAACACTGTTTACTATAATATAGAGCGTAAGAAATAAAATATTTTGCAAATTATAATATCATATACGCCTGCTGCACTCGGAAGTTAGTCGGAACACGAGTTCGCTGAATAAAAAATATATAAATACGACGCGGCGCGGTCACGTTTTGTGGTCGGGCGACGCGTAGTAGTACGCTTACGCGAGGATCGTACCGGACTGAAACGAAAGCGGAAAACGGTTCTGTGCCCGCTGCGGCAGGACGACGACTATACGCGCGTTTGCAGTATTTGCCGCGAATACGATGCGTGAAATCACTTTCCAAAAATCGATATTTAATAATAATAATATACCGATAGAAATGGTATCTCCGACGGTACATCGCATTGTAATAGACTTATGGTGTGATACCGTTATGTTGCATTATTATACCGATAGTATACCTACCGCGAAAAAGGTCCGTCTACGCATTATCTATATTGTTATCATTGTTGTTGTTGTTGTTGTTGTTGTTGTTGTTGTTGTTGTAGTTATTGTTCTTGTTGTTGCAGGTACTGTATAATAGTTGTAGCCGAACGCGCGCGTATACCGGCGACCGGAATTTTGTCATCGGTTGATGTGGGTCCTGCGTGTCCTGCTTTATACGAAAATAAAAGCCGCAGCGGTCACGTATATGCAGACGATACGGTCCTTTCAAATTACGAATGTTGTATACACATACATAATATGACGCAAGACGGATAAAGGACACGTTCGTATATTTTATCAAACATACACCATGTCCTTTCGATTGTATACGCGGATACCTATGTGTGTGTGGGTGTATATTCTAGGGATTTACTTTTATTGTGTATAGTATATAGGAGATATCTGTTGCAGGTCGCTTATTATTATTAGGATATTGTGTTAGGGTGAGAGCGGACGATCGAATTATATATTATGTAATATTATTATAACGCAAACAATAAAATTATATTGTCCGACTCTGCGCAGTGGTATAGTAATCGCTTTTTCTTAAGAACTGTAACAGAGGTTTTTTTTTCTCAATATCTGCGGAGACCAAAATATATAGTGCTACACATCGCGTACAATGTTTGAATTGCGTATAGGTCCATATATATACTAGCTATAGGTATATATACCTATATATATATATATAGGATTCATATACACAAAAAGATGCACCTAACTGTATATTATCAATACATACGGGGTTCAGGTATAAAAAAAACCCCCACATGCGGCACACTCGAAGATTTTTTTTCCCGTTCGATGCCTGTGCGTTCTATATATTATATTATTTCGAATAGTTTTCAAAATAAACGCAAAGTGTCACCGTATTTTTAGATTTATATACGCGCACCGCGGTCCACAGCTACAACTGCGACGGTGACGGCGACGACGACGACGCATGGGCGAAAAAAAATTTATGCGACTCTCAGGACTCGTATAGCGTCAACGTAAAATAGTCATCCGCTTCGTTATTATTCGAAAAGTCAACTCGTAAATCAATTACCATTAATTCATTATATAAAATATATAAGTTATTAAGTATATATATACATTATTTTTTTATATACTTAAGTATATATATAAATTGTATAGTTTTTAATTTTCCGAAATGCCTGTCTCACAGTCGTCGCATTTATATACATATTATATACTCACACTGCTATATAGGACGGTGATATACCATATTATTATTAATATATTATAAATTCGCCTACGCGGGAGTACAAGAATATCCGAATAAAAAACGCCCATTTATTTATTTTTAACGAAATAACACTCATTTTTAACCGGATTCCGAAAATGATTTCCAACGTACCGGAAACATGACGCATACGCTGCGGAGAGGTCTCGGCGGCGATGGACGTGGCGGGAGGAGTGAGCTAGGGAAGGTCCCGCGGGAATCGGCGTTTGAACTGCCAATTGATTGGGTCCGACGTCCGGCAGGGGGTTAGAAAAACACGGTCGAACGAATGGAGTGTGTATCGTATAATGTATATATATAAACACAAGTCCACGAGGAGAAACGAGAGAGAAATTTTCAGGGACGATCCATATCCATGCACGAGTGTTATTTAGGGATAATCCCGGTGGATTATGTGTATTATATATATATGAAACGAAACGATGAAAATAACGCCGGGTAAAAGAAACTCATATTTTTTTTCCTCCACAGTCGATAACAATATTGCTGCCGAGCTTGTAGTTATGTATACGCTTGCGGTGCGGCGTCGGATGTTTTAGCAAAAATATAAAATAATACCTGCCGTTTCGTGCGTGCTGCAATAGACGGTTCTTTTTTTTTATTCCTTGCGAAATGGGCATAACTTTACACGGCGAAAGGGTAAAAATAATGAAATTAATTACTCCCTCCAGCTGTGGCAGAAAAAAACCCACTACCGGAGGAAAACCTATTCAATTTTCTCGAACGTTCGAAGAATGTACACGCGCGCATTTGTATACATATACGTTGCCGTAGGGTTTTGAAATCCTTCGATGTGACGCAGAGGGTTGAGGGGAGGCTCTGCGGAGGGGTTAACGGGTCGACGGTTTTGTCGGGCCGACGGCGCAAACGGTATCCAGCGAGGTGATGTGAGCGGGTATGGGAGGTGGCGCGTACGGAAATCTGACACAAAGATAATACGGGCGCGAATGATAAACGGTCCGCGCAATAGAATGTCAACCTAATGGATGATCGATGATCCGGTCTCAGGGTTTCGGGTTCCTCGAGCCCGGTGGCGGGGAGACGGTGATGCGGTGCAGGAAAAGTCCTGCGGGGTAGACGAGGGTGCGGATGACGGTGAGGTGGTAGCGGTGGTGGAAGACCGTCGAAGAGTGTGAGAGAGTAGAGCGGATGTGACGGACGGAGGGGAGCGATGTCTCTCCCTTATAATATATATATATATATAGTTGATATCGTACCTCCACTCCACCGTCGGCTTTCTCCGCGGTCACCGAGCGCGTGTTCGCGCAAGTGGAAAACGAACACAACGAAGATGAAAACTCAAACATGGCCGACCACCGCTTTGGTACGGACCAGATGAAAATCCAATTAAGCCCCGAGGGCTGCCCCGCGAAGCGACGCAATTTCCCCCTGCACAGAACATTTTTTTTTCGATAAAAAAAGATTTTCTCTTTCTCCTATACACAATACGCGATATGGATACCGGAAGCAAGGCAGCTGACGATTTTCGAAACGCTTTATAAAAAAATACTGATTAAATTATTATTAACAAAATAGGTTCAAATGTATAGTTAATAATATCATAAAATATAAATTTTAAGAAGAATTCGTTCGATGATATTTCAATTTTGAAGTCATAACGATCGCACGCCGAGTTAAGAAATTAAAAATTAAATTAAATCATATCATATTATTGTCGCGTCGACCAACGCCGTCGTTCGGCACGATTGTACCTACAATTTATATACAGCTAAACTCGGGATCGATGCGGTTGGATCGCGCTAATTGGATTGACATATGAGTAGACATGATATATTATTATTTATACGTCAAACGGTGAAGCGCTCAAATCGAGAGAGGGGATAATATATAGGTACACTCAAAAAATATATATATATGTTATTGCAGTTAAAATAATTGTAACGCACCTCGGGGCTGCCGATCAAAATACAAACGTCGCGGAGCTTAACCGCGGCCGTGGTTCGACAAGACTACAACTATCGGTTGCGTGGAAAACGAGGGCGATGGCGGTGCGAGGGTGGAAGGATTTTCTCAAAGCCATTACCATGTATATGTGTATACTGTATATATATATGCGTGTATATATATATATATATTATATACATCGATTTTGCGGTCTCGTCGCACGACACCGCATATTCGTTGTGAGTATTATTTATCCTACAATATGGTAAATTATGTATCGGCCACAGTATATATAGGTCCGTAATAATGATACTGTTATGATTAATATTCCATCGTTTAAAATACTATATATACCAACGACTTTCGAAGAAACTCGAGCGCACTTTGCACACATAATATTATATGCCTAATATAATAACCGATATGTGCAGTACAGCAGTAAAATATTATGTAAAATAATGATATAATATAATATATATTATTATAACATAATATCATACTCTGCAGTCTTCAATCGTATTATAATATTATAATATGATATAACAAAGAAGCAACGCAATAAACCGCGGCATTATTCGTTCGCCGTGAACCTTTCGATCACACGTGAAATTTTTCTATTCAATTATAATAAAGGTACTATAACGATATCATAGTATATAGATAATTTACATATCATCGTACTCACACATTTCTACGTATATATAGGCATATGCACTGGTAAATGTAATACTTAGTAGTTAGTACTATATATTATAAATTATATGGATTTTTTTTTCGCGTCAGTCTACGTGCTTTAAATTGATCTTTAATTTTATAAATTATCTACATCGTAAATAATATAACTATTATGATTTTTTCATTTTTTTATTATTTATATCAATATGTTACAGAATATCATATTATATAAAGAGTTAATATAATACGATTAAATTTTAGTGTATAAACAAAATATATTATACATACAAAGAGTATCATTTTGGGTGGTTATTATACCTATATATTAATATATATTATTAAGTGTGTGTATTGCGTACGATGTACAATATAATCTTTTTTTAGTCCGAAATGTTAATGTACACATTATGCCTACATTGTACACTTTTCAACCTTGACGTCATAAATAATAAATAATCCACACAGCTAATTACATGGGTTGTATTATTTTAATTTTTACAATGGATATAAGTACCGAAAAAGTTTATTTTAAGTTTTACGCTAATTAAATATCTCATCAAAACGTTCAGGAAGTTTGTGTATATGAAATTAAATAATCATAGTTAATGATTTACTGTTTTTTTATGATTTAATTAGATGTATACTCGTAAATAATACCTACATCTAAACACAAGTATTTTTAAATATATTTTAATTGTTCACAATTTTATTGTATTAAAATATTTTAATTCGCTCGTAAAAATTAAAAACGCATATTGTTTTGGTTAACAATTAACATTAATAATAATTGAGGGCATAATATATATTATTATGTAGGTATAAATACTATACTGTATATTATAATATATACCATCTGAACCTGAGACGAAAAATAATAATTTCTTATACCTACCTATGTATAACAATTGTGCGTATTTTTAATTACGCGCAAATATTCAATTGAGATGTAATTATTAATTTCTCATGTCTCAAAATATGGTTTATATTATAATTACTAAACATGTGTATAATTTAATATGAATAATTTCGTATATTTTAACATTAAGTTACGTATATGGTTTCCGGTATATATTTTATTTACAACTAAATTAAAGTAAACATAAAATAGCTTAATATTAAAAAAATAAGTACCTACGAGTACTTACTAAAATAAATCTTTCAAATGTGACCAATTTTTAAATAAATATCTTTTTTGTTATTGTTTTCATATACACTTGAGAATGAAATTACAACTAATCAACCACCTAATTGGAACATTTTCAAACCGTTTCTTTAACTTAATACATAATAAGAATGATAAAATTAATTTAAGCAAAATCACATGAATAAAAAAAAATGTTGCTTTATAATAAAAATCACGGTTATAATAATATTTTACACTTGGTGGAATGTTGATAACCTAACCTATATATTATTATGATGACAGCTAAAATCAGAACTAAAATACATTTATCATTATCTTAAAAAAAAAAATGATGAAAATGGGTTATTGTATGATTGATAAAAATAAAGAAAAATATTTACCTTCTTTAATGTAAGTTCAAATTTCAATTTTTTATAATGTTAAATTAGTACAAAAAAAGAAGTATTGAATACCATAATGGTTCTATGAAAATATGAGTAGGTAGGTATTAGACATGGATATTGACTATCCAATTTAATGGATAGTATAATATAATATATTATAAAATACTATTTAACATAATAATATGTTAAATATTACTTTAATCCAACTCTAAAATATATATTATAATATTTTTAATACATTATATTGATAATACTGGATTATTAACTCAATAATAATTTCCTTAATCGATACTATACTGTTTATTTGAAGGTACGAATATTAAATTGTATAGCTACAGTTATTTGATACGGATATTATAATATACAATACCAATGGAAAATGTCTACATAGACAACAAACTGAAGGGTACGATAATTTAATTATTGTCAATTTTCCTCGGACGTCTATTTTATCATTTAACGTGCACCATAGTAAAAATATGGATTGAATCAAAACATCTAAGCGTATTAACAATTATAATATTGACTATATACCAATAATTTCGATCCACACCAAAATTGCTATTACTGCGCTATACAGCTGCGTATTTTGATTCGGTGACTTTAGGAATAATCATAAAAATAATAATAACATCGATATCAGAAAACTGCACAAGACACAATAATAACACAGTCACACAGTCACAATATTATACTTTCCGTCAGATTATAATATGATACGTTCAATAAACGTTGTAAGCTACGCGTCTCATTAGTGCCATAAAAATAACGTCTTACAAGTCGTATATACATTTTACTGTCGACCGTTCGCTATAATAATATGGCAATAAATGACCAACCGCCTTTCTTTCTTTATTTTTTTCTTTCAGTCTTAGACTTAAACAACCGTTTCGCCATGATGGACAACACTACCCGTTTAGCATGGGAGCATTGGAATTTTTTTTCAGTTTCTCGATCGTAATCCCCGGGAATTGACGGACAAACTGACGAGTATTTATTTGAATGCACACACACGCACGCATAATATAATATATGCAAATAAGAATTCGTTTATCTTTCCTTAACATTTATTTGAAATATACAATCTTCAAAACTATTATGAACAATCATTATATAAGTATACCTAATATAATAAATTAGTGTAAAACTATATCGATTTATAATATTAATAATATACTATTATACTATTTATACTACTTTAGTGAATTCTCGTATTGTATTATTTTTTTTAAATACAGTGCGCATTCGGCATGAGACTGTAAAATAGTATGTTGTGATTACGGTTTACAATTATTGCGCCACCGTGTCAAGTTTCACTCGAAGCACACGAATCAACACTATCGACGAAATAAAAATGTATATTATATTATACGGCGTATATAATAAATAGGAACGTACACACAACGTATATAAAACGATATCAGGCGTGAATCGTATAGGTATATAGTCGGTGTGCGTAGGTAGGTTAGGTCTCAGGTATACATAAAAACATAATATTATAATAATAATATACGCGCGAGAAAGTCTATTCGAAAAATATACTTCTGAAATATCATATACCGCGGCGCAGGCAAATATACTTTATGCACACGACGTAAATAAATTCCGACGATTATATTATTATGAATACTGTTTAACGGTTTTCGCAGCGATATATTATTATTATCATAATATCGTAAAACGCCACACGCGTATCCTAGTGTGGGAACGAGTTGATTTCCATCGATTAATAACAATAAAATATGATATTATACTCGATTCGCCATATCATATAAACCTCGCAACTAGATACCTATATATTATTATTATCGACTGCGGTAAAACTAGTTTCGTTTGTATTTCATCGTGATCTATATAGGTATTGGGACCCGTGTACTATAAGTGTAGGTATATATATCATATAAATTACTAAATTATAGTAACGCCTGTATTATTGTATAATATTTAGTTTTCAGTAGTGGCGTACACAGATATTTTCAATGAGAGGGGTATGTATAAGAAAATTATAATATGTATCATGTAATGTATTGAATATTATGTATATATATATATATATATATAAATGTCTTTTAAATTGTATTAAATTGTATAGGATAATATGGTAAAAAACTAAAAAACGCCACTGGTTTTCGGTTGACTCGAGCAAATCGCAGTATATCTAAATGAATATAATTTTATCGCAGAACTCTAGCTCTTGCGCTTCTGGCCGTATACCCACCCGGAAAGATATGTACGAAGACGTCACCTGGTTTACACAGACGTGATCGGATTGGGGAATAAGCACCGCCGAAACGACGACGGATTCGCTGGCCGCGCGTGCAGAGAAACGAAAGACGCGCGCGCGGGAACGAGGAAAAAAAACGTCGTAACGGCCATCCGCGAAGGCGATCGGAAACGAGTTTTGCTTTCGCGTGGATACGACGTGGCAAATAATATCGGTCCGAAAAAAAACGTATGCATATAATATTAAAATGATAAATTTTTCTCACGACAAAATGTTATATTATTATTCGAATTTTTTTTTTATTATTATTATTTTACCTGTTGTGCTCGTGACGACGAGCAGCTCGTCCTATACACCATCGCTTATAACGGCGTATGACATAAACGCGGTGCAGGCGGCCATCCGCGGCCTTCCGACGACCGCCTGCGCCTCCGCCTCGGTTGACATATTATCATAATATAATAATATATGATAATAATTATTGTAATCGTGTGCGTTAGTAGCAGCAGTATCGTTTGCGAAAAATAATTATTATTATATTCAGCCTGCATCGGACTCGTCGTCTTGGCGTCGTCGGTCGCTTACGCGTACAGGCAGGTAGGTGCTGGCCAACAGCTACACTGCTGCATCGGAGCCAGAGCGTGCACCTCGCCGTTGCGAAACGGGCCCGAAAATCGTGACCGGCGCGCGTCCGTTCTGCGGCGACGATCAAAATACTAATTCTTCGATACTCGCGATTTTTATACGGCCGCACGTTATTGTTGTTATACACATGGGTATACTATATTATATATATGTTTACAATATGGTGTGTATACACTAAAAAAAAAAATCAAATAATAATAATAAAAAAAAATCACAGCGCCCGGTCAGTTTGCTATCGCTGCTTCTATTATATATACCTAATATAAGCAGCGCAGGTGACCACCCAGAGCGGACGCCCGACGGCGAATTTTTATTTGTTGTTAATACGCGCCCGAATTTTTTTTTTCGATCTACCCATTTTTTTTTTTTAACTCTGTCGTAAAAAAAAATGAAAAAAGTCGATTGTTGTCGATTTATTATTTAGAAATCTTATTATCGCGATACCTGCTATTATAATATAGGTACACGGGGCAAAATGTGTAACTATATGCTTATTATCGTCCCACATATTTTATTATATTAGCTAGTACCTATATAGCTACCGGTGTTTTTGGTCAAGTGCGAGTTATACTTATTGCTATGTACGATTACCACCTATATATCATAATATTTATATTATATACCTACGCGCTACAACAGAAATTCAGATTGGCTTACCTAACATAGTAACATACAGGATGATTCATTTGATGCACACTCATATCTGTTCAAACTATTACATATACGCATTTATTTTTTTTTTGTTTAATAATTTCGTTAGGTATTAAAATTATAATAATACGATAAATAGTGCGAAGAAAAATTACGTTTTTTTATTACTCTAAATTGTGGGAAAAAAGTGTTTTCAAAATTGTTAATAATTTTTGAAACATTGGTGCATCGGTTGTATGTTAAATGAATCACCTTTTAATTATATTATATTTTATTGTAGTATTAATGCAGAATGTAACAAATGGTCAACATATATAGAAATAGAAGAGTATCAACTCTGAGTGTATAAAAATTCATAATAATATTATAATGTACACATACGACTCTGCAGGGGTGAGTAAAATAACCATAAAATGCGAAGAATCGAAATATTAGTTATTATATTAGGTACCTACCCGACAAACAGAGAAACAGATAATTAATACTTTTCACTCGACAAAAATGTGGTACACCACGAATATAATCAGTTTAGTGACACTGAGTTCACCCCCGAGTGGTGAAAAAGAATGATATGATTTCGTTCATATAATATAATGATGAAGATTATCAGTATGGTAATTTTGAATTGACATAATATGTATAACGTATTGAGACGCGATGGCTTTATAGAAAATATGTGTAGAAATGCAATTGTAATCAATTAAGTATAATTGATTATCGCTTTTAGACAACGAATACAAACATATATTTTTATTGGAAATAATTAATATATATTTATGTATATTTTGTTTGTCTTAAAATCAAACTAATTTGTTCAACTTGTAAGTGAGCATATCAAGTTACATTATATATATATATATATATATATATATACGTATATTCGTTAATATAATTTATTATGTTTGAATTTTTTTTAAATATTTATATAACCGTGTTTTTATTTGTAGCATTAATAACGATATTAAGACATTTTTAAACGTGTACCTTTAATGTATACTTTTTTATAAAATAAAAAAAAACACTATTGAAATAATATTATATTTTGCTGTCGTCAAAGTTATAAACCATGTACTACATTATTTATTGAATACATTAACAGCAACTGAGAGCTATAGCTACATTATAGGTGTAACCCTAGGTGTTACGTGTAAGACGCACGCGAGATTTCAATTTTGTAGAATCCTGCACGTAAACGCGACGCACGGGTATGCATATTGGTACTACGGTCTGCGATGAGGTTTCTGGTTAAAAAATATATTGTGTGTAATTATTTGGTATAAAATCGACTAATTAATAATTATTAGTACTCTCGTATGTGTTTAAATGTATTTAATATTATTATGCATCTACCTAATATATATAGGTATTATATAGGTAATATAGTAAAGGTATGCGATAGTTCACATTACCTATACGTGTCGGATCCTTATCGAAAACTTATTTAATTATATAAACGGAACCGGTTGAAAATTCAGACAACGAATAGTAAAAAAAAAAAAAAATCTTCTTTCGAAAAAGAAACCGTTTGTTTTGCACGTACAATCGATAAGAACTTGACATTTTGACCCAAAACGTCTTACAAGTGGATTAGTGGAAAAAAAAAATAGAAATTTAAAATAAAAACGTGAAAAGCGACCGTAAATCATAATAATATTACGAATATTATTATTTACACGCGGGTCAAAACTATTAAAAATACCGGTACCGAGTTTAATCCCGAAAACGCTGTCGGGAATAAAAAAAAAAAAATTACGAAGTTGAGCCGTAAACACGCGGGCGCCATCTACCGTAACCGCGGTCGAACGCGATCGGACGGATCGGCGGCGGCGCGACATCTAACGGTGTCTCTGACGACACGGGCGGTTTCCGGGCCGGTGTTAGTCGTAGTAATAATGTAAATTACACCCATTAAACTGCCGTTTTCGCTTCTTAATGGCCCGTTTTTATTACCCGGTCCGGACAACAACTTGTATACGTGCGCGCGCGCGGGTGTGTGTTAATTCTCTCTCGCTCATTCACCAGTATATTATAGTCGTATTAAGTATATTAATAATAATAAAGTGTAGGTAGTAGTAGTAGTAGTAGTATGGTAGTAATGGTGGAGGTGGTGGTGGTGCCGTTAATGTCCATAACCTGGCACAATGGTTTTCTCCTTAGGCCGGGTCCACCCGTGTCGACGCGGACCGCTTTGCACAAACAGTCGTAAAAATAATAATAACAATAAATAAAATATAAAATACCGTTTTCGACCTTGTCCCGCGACCGCGTGCGAGTGTTGCGTATTATTATTATTATTATTATTGTTGTCGTCGTCGTCGTCGTAGTACCGAAGTTTTAGAGATCTGTACGAGAGCAGAGCACGTGGTCGATGTTACCTACCTTTTAATATATTATACCTCTCTACCTATATTATTGTCGTTTTACGTATGACAACCGACCGCGCGGGATGAATGAAAACGTGAGGACTGTGACCTTTACAATAATTTTATATTTTCGTCCTTATCGTACGATGTAATGTCGTGTACGATAAATTATTATGCGGTACCGACGTTCGCACCCATACACGTCCGAGGACGTTCGTTTTGAGAATAAAACAATATCATGATATTATTATTATAATATTATTATGTTTACATCTTCTCCGATCTAGTCACCGCTGTTTCTACAGTCGTCATGCGATGTTATTCTATGGCACCGATATTGTCGGAGTCACGCGCCGCGTTGTCGTGTTATTTGAGAACAACTATTTTGATATTATTTAAGGTTAGCCCGATGCTGGTTTAAATAATTGTAATTCGAATTCCACCGGAAATACAACCCGTTCGATACGAATTATTGCTGTATGGTTTAGACTTATATTTTAAGCTATACCAATATTATTAAATTTAAGCGGATAACATTTCAATGATAACAGCGTGAATAACTTACTCAAATATTACAACCGTAGTCGTGTTATTTTATACCTATAAAATATACCCAATAATATAATAATAACCACATGCCCGTTTCTGTCTCTATCTGTCGGACGCACTGCGAACCATTAAGGGCTCTTCGCTAAACTACCGCATAAAAAAAGCAATCCCGATTTTCGATTTGTATTAACCTTGTCACGGCTATACTATCTATATAGTACGTAGACGGTTACTTTATATCACGATAACGACTCCACACACGCTCTAGACAGTGTGACGAAGCTCCGAGTGCGGATACGTAAATCAAGCTATGGGACTCAGGCCGAAAAACGCGCGGAAATTCGAAGATAACAGCTCGCCGACACCGTCGTCGTAGATCGAAATCGCTGGAATACTTTTCTCGTCAGACACTTCATTTCCGGTAGGTACCCAACAACAACGACTACGGCGGCGGCAGCGGTTAGGCCACGAGCCACACCTACGCATTTCCGGTATTTTCCATATTATAATATCTCTACGCCACGATTGTTCAGCCGGTTTAATAATTATTATCGTCGGCCACGGTCGGCCGGCCAGATTAGAGTAGCCAAATTACAGGTTAGTGGTGTGTGTCTGCTGCAGCGGCCAGCGAGTGTGTTCATATGAGCGCGCGACGGCGATAAGTGCAGGTGCGGCAGCGAGCAGGGGAGGGAGTCCGCTGCAGGAGGAAAGGTCGAGGGGCGAAAAAGGGGTGGCGCGGCGATGGGGTATTTGGCGGAGTGGGTCGTAGTCGTAAAGTCGTCGTCGTCGAGGCGTTTACCAGGCAGATGGTATCAGCCGCGGCGGCGGCAGAACGACATTTCGTCGGGTGTGGTTGAGCGCATACCACCCATGTTGAACCCGTGCCGGTTGTATTGCTGCTAGAGCACGGGACCCGGAGGATATAATGATAGTGGTGGTAATAATAATAATATTATTAATATATTGCGTTCTATGTGTGTGTTTATATGTATACCTATATAGACAAATCGTTACACCCATCCTATCGTCTTTTGTTTATCGTCGTCGTCGTAGTTTTGTTTCGTTTTCACTAGTCTCTTCCCCCACCACCTTTCTAGGTCCATTCCGTGGTCCAGATTATATAATATAATAATTAAAATTATCATAACATAATTATGATCATTATTATTATTATTATTATTATTATTATTATTACAAGTATACCATTCGTCAAACGGTGTACCACGCTTATAGTCCGGCGGCGACGACAAACTGCATGTGGACCCCCTGCGCGTCACGAACCGAGGGAAAAAAATGAACACATTATTATAATAAAGTGAGAGAATTTGCCGGTCGAATGGTAGGTACCTATATAAAATAGTATACGGTACACGCGTATAGCTATAATATCGTTTTTAGGTGGATCCACGCAGATGAACAAATCTTACTATGCGGACGTCGAAAATTCCGAAACGAGTGGAGAAAATAATTTACGATACGAGAAACGTACGTCAACGAAACCGAAAACATTTACATCTGCGCGTGTGTAGGAATACCTGGATGGCTGATAATTGTAATATTATACCCAGCTGATATGTTCAATGGGGACGTCAGTAGTTGTAGCTGTACACATAAAAAATAAAAATAATAATAATTGAAAACGAAAATAATCAATTTAAAAAATATTCAAAATTCATAATATGATATTATAATAATATTATGATCATTGAAAAATATACCGACGAATTTATTAATACGTATATAATACTGTAGGACATGTACATAAACAAAATTTCAATATTATATTTTATCTCACACACACACTATTACATGAGTCATATTCGTACAATGCAATAATTAATGAAACGCAGTGTCCTACATGATTTATCGTGTACTTGAATGGCCGTCGTGCATATTATTACCATTCATCATTAATTTAGCCTACGAGATTGGTATTTCTACGATAATAATAATAATTAGGATCGCGTATTTGTATTTAGGACAATGATTGAATTAATTTTTACATTAAATCGATATGCTAATGACTGCTGGAATAGACGTTAAACGATAAAGAATTACACGAAAAAGCCCAAAACGATTGGCATGACATTTATCATTATTCCGCCGCCCACCCACTCTCTCTTAGCAGGTCATAACTAAGTTATGAAATCAAAAGTTAATTTTTTATACAGCTATTGTGGTAATAGCGGGTAACTAATATAATATAAAGTTATTGCTGTTATAGATGATAATGTCCATTATAATAATAACATAACACGCGCGTTATGATAAATACGACATGATAAACGCTCAATCAATATTAAATCTTTTTTTCCAAAAAACAAAATTATGAAATGCATTTTTTACCGACGTCGTCGTTCCAACGTAGGTACAACCGTATAGGTGGCAGAATTTTACGCTCAGCCGCATTATAAGTCGCTAGATTTTCGTTCAGCCGAAGGGACGGCGAAATAATCTATTTGCGTATGAAAAAAAAAACACCAGCAGAGTCGACTGGATCCAGTGACGGACCTACGATTTTTTTGTATGGTGCGCCATATTAATGGTTGCTATATAATATGTCTATATGTTGATAATAAAGCTCCTTGGGTAACTACTTATCGTGAACAACTTCGGGGTAAAAACCTGATTAACCTATTTTTTGGTAATAGGTGGTAGTCTTCGCCTGTGGTCTACGGGGTTGATATACGTTTAGTTCTACGTGATGTCAATTACTGATAACCTAAGTATAATTTATATAAAAAAAAAAAATAAGTTTGATATGCGGAACGGTGGGTCCGCCACTGAGCAGACGTAACCTTTACGGTACCCGTACCGCGGTATAATAATATTATAATATCGCTGGGCATATATAGCAAAATATACTAGTAACGCGGTCGTGCCGCGACGGCCGTTGAACGCGCATTGTGCGCCCGATGAATCTTTATTAGTAATTTAGTAATAGCGCGCGGAACAAAATGGGAAAACGCGATTGCTCGTGGCACGGGGCGACGGACGGGTCGTAGGGCGGGCGATCGCAGGACGGTTGTGCCGGCGGGGGGAGGTGCCGTCGTGCCGCAAAGGCGATATTTACGACCGGCGGGCACGCGAATTTGATTCTAAACACGGATAAAAAAACGACCGGTGCCTGACGTGGGACGTCGGGGGCAAATTGTGTTTCGGGACACACGACGAGGGGGAACGCGGAAAACGAATGGGGAAAAAAAATTATATATATACATATACGTTATGTATATAAAGAAATAAAAATAATAATAATTACTGGGTCTGAAAGCCTCGCGTTGATTCTGTACGCACGCATGTCGTCAGCGCTGCACGTCATGTGCGCCTATAGTGTACCTATTTACCTATTCCTACCAACCCGAAACATTGGGAATAATAATAATAACAATACGTATACATTATATTTTGTGTGTGTGTGTGCGTGTAATAATAATATATACAGGTACCTCCCGACATAATAATATAATAATGTGTACTTGCGTACATACACGTCATACATTCAAAGTCTAAAGAAAATACGAGGAAAATACATTACATAATATTATTATTATGATGTAAAAACGAAACCGAAATCGCGTATTTACCTATGGAGTAGGTATGAAAATATGGAAGTAAAAACGAAAAGACGTTGCACGGCACGTAGTCTGTCGTAGTGTTATAGTCGCAAACACGATAATAACAATAATATTTTAATGATGTTTATTGATTTCCAACAACATTATTATACAGTATTTATAGTACAGGGAGGATAGTAAGTTAAACTATAGTGTTGGTCACTTCCAAATCGTGGCTGTGCGGAGGTAATATTGTTCTTCATCTGGTTAAGTGAACTATTGAGTCAGTAGCGTACCACTGTGGAGGGGGGAGGGTTGATATATAACCCCCCCAGATAATTTTGTCTGAGAGTTAATAATTGTTAGTTCAAAACATATTTTATAATGTTTTTACGACACAATTAGTATTAGTTCATCATATTAAGTTTATACTCATTAGAGATTGACTGGAATGTGCAGGTATATCAGCAGGTGCTTGAAGTTAGCCGAAGCATTTCTAGCACTAATTTGAATTTTAAAACAGCAATCATGCTAGAAATGATGGATGTCTTTATTTAATCAGCGAAAAGTATTTGTGTCCGAATATACAACATATATTCTAAAAATATTGTGTAAGTAGGTACACACACTTAGTGTATCGACAGCTATACTTGCACTAGAACATACATTTAATCCGCTTTAAGACTTACTAATGAAATAAACAATAGTACGCCAGTAGTTGATGCAATTCGCGAGTTTTAATAGTTATAACTCTATTTAATTGTTTACAAGAAATTAATTGTTATTTGTACATCTAGACGCCTAGACTTAATCGATTAGCTGCTAGCTAAAAAAACTGGTAAACGGAAAAAAACCCTCAATAATTAAGCAATGGAATTATGATAAAGCTAATATTATGTACAAATGAAGTAGTAAAGCTAATACAAGATGATTAATTAGATCTGATGATACATATATACGAAATAGTATCAATTACTGTTTATTGTATTATAAGACAGCACCGCGATAATACAATATAATTATTTTTCTAACATATAAAATGTACAATATTGCAGTACCTCCAATAAGCTGAGCTTGTATGGAGGTGATTTCTTGGAAACAAAAAGACAAAGGTAATTAAAATATTAGTATATAAGCATTAATAACAAATGAATAACAATTTAAGATAAAATTACACTAAACAGTATTGAGAGAATTAAATTTACTAGACAAAATTACATAAATTATAATATCAGAACAACAGAGCGTCCGATGGGATACATAACAGTAATAATATTATAACAACACGAAGAAAATAAATAAACAATAAATGACAGGTTGACAATTTTATAATACTGTCGATATTATAACGTATAATATTATATTATAACAGCACCGCCGCGACAATACAATATTATAATAATAATATATTATGTTGTCATATATTATTATTGCGCGCGTCGCCGCCGCAGCACGACGGACCTCGGCGAGAGGGAGGAGGGGCGAACGGCGATTGTCGTTTTTGGGAACGTCGGGCCCCGCCGCGAATTCACAAATACACATACACACATATATTTATATATATATATTATATATATATACATGCACAGATCAATATATTAACTGTCATAAGCGCGCGGGGGCCGCTTGTACGCGCTGGCGATTGTATAATATTATTATATTGTCGTTTCGCCGGAAAGGCGGTCCCTCCCCCGCTATATACGCAGTCCTTTCCTCCGCGCGTTTCGCGAGCCTCCACCGCCGCCGACCTTTCCGGCGGCGAGGGTCGCGCACGACAACCATGTTGTGCACGCGCTCGCGCGTGTGTGCGTGTGCCCACACCCGAGTGGGTAATGGGTGGGGGGGGGGGGGGCGACGCCGAAATTGTTTTCGCGCGAGGAGAAAGAGCTTATTGCGTTTTGAAAAACCGTTTTTATTTCGTTTTAAACGAATATAATTCGGCGCTATAAAATTACGATAAATATAAAACGTTTCCTTCCACGCGGCGGCAAGTCGTGCGGCGATTTAACGCGCGAACGCAATAACAATAATATTATCGCATGACATAATACTAAACCAAACGCGTATCATAATGGTCCGAGAATATTATACTATGGTCATCGGTAAACGTAAACATACCATAATATATCATACTGTTATTATAGTGATGACCCATGAGCTTGGGGTGACTTGAAATTTTGTTTCCTCACATTTAATATATTTTGTACACAGCCCTAAACGTTTTTTTTCACTGCTCTCCAAATAGTACGAATTCACGAAGGTCGTTAGATGGTATAGTTAAATATATCATTTAAAAATTGATCAAACTATAAATTTTCCAACCGTGCGGAACACCCACCCATTAATATATTTTTGTGAATCACGTCCATGAGTATATATATAATATTATTACCATTTTTTGGTGGCCCATCACCGAAATTTATATTTGGGCACAGCGAGAAACTCGGGAGCAAAAGCCCTGACAATCCACAGTACACGCTGAACGGATCGTCGCGCGTATACAATAATAATATTATAACTTATAAGTATATTATAGGTAATACCAGTATTGGGTTAAAACTTAAAATTGATATAATTTCATTAAACGAACCGCGGTGAACACATTCGGCGTGTACGCATATAGGTATAACTGAATTACAAGTGTAAACACAAATGTCTTTCTCCTCTCGGCCGCGGGACCCTCCTACATCGACGGGCAACGCGAAATGGGATTTTGGCGGCTTATCGAGGGTTTTCGGTTGAACACACCGAACTGTGTATTGCAATTTATCTTCCGCAAGAGTCGTGATGATAAATTGCGTCGCGAGCAGTTACAAGTAAAATACGGCGTTTTCATCAGCAAAAATACACACATCGCGCAACGACGCGACTTTAAAAAAAGATAATACTTTTTTATACGTATATTAAATATATATACGGGTTTAAATCGCGAATAAATACCGGTGACAATATATGTTTAACCCGTAGGTACCTACCTCCATATAGCCTGTAGCAACGCGAGATTCGATAAACTATTTTCTTATTAAAATATCGACGTATACCTTACCTATATATATGAACGAGCAGAAAAAAACAATATATACAGCACATCATGGAGTAATAAATCGAAAATCGCATGCACGAACAAGTTTTGCGGGTGCATGCAAGTTGAAATTCTCTGAACGTATATATATATATATATATATATTATAAAGTGTGGGGGATAACGAGAGCGTAGTTTTCTCTCCCCTTTTCTGCAGACTTCTCTGGTAAAACATTATACTATATACGTATAAGCGCTCGAGAGCTGTGTGCCGACTACCTACCTATTTATGTATATTATATATACATGTAGTAGTGGTAAAAGAGAGCTGATAGATCGTGCGGGAATAAATAAATGGCCGTTGCAGGCGGCGGTGTATTAATTACGTACAAATCGGCAATGGCTAAATCGGCTGCCGAGCGCGTGACGAGGGTCGGTGTAGGTATATGAGGCTCGCGCCGACTTAATGGAATTTGTTTTGGGGGTGAGAAAAAGTGAGATATTGTATACGCTGCAGCAGCATTGTGTCGAGAAGGGCCGCCGCGTATACAACAACTATAAATGTATATGCGGTGAAGTGCACAGTGCTCTCGACGTAGACGACTACGACGACGACGACGACTCTAAGGGTCGGCAGTGGAGGCATCGGTGTTTGTGTCGTTTTAAAAGCATTTCTCGCACCCCGCGAACATGCGTAGTGCGCGGCGAGCAAAAAAGAGAAAGAGGGACGGGTGGGAGTGGGCGATACACACAGAAACTCTTCGCTTTCACCACCAGACGTGAGTACGAATATATATACACCCCCCTCGACACTCTCCGAGAGAAAGAGCTCTACCGACAACCGTATTTCCTCTATATATAATATGTGTGTGTGCGCGCGTATACAATATAAAATAGCTTCACAAGCGCTTATGTGTGAGTACACACACTGCCGCTGTTGTAGAGTGCGGGTGTGTATGCAGCGCGGGTGTAGGGACACACAAAAGGTCGGACGGTCCACAAATCTTCGCCGCACGTCAAAAACCGTCATGGACCTTTCTCGCGCCCGTATCCGGTCCAATACACACGCACGTTCGCGAATCGGCCGCCCATATATAATAATCATATATATACATATATAGTGAACCACGCACACACACACACGCAGACATCGCGTCTTTGCGCGCAAACGCACTCACACGAGCAAATATACTTAATATATATATATATATATATATAATATTACGTGTGCGTGCAGTGTGTTCGTGTGCGTGCGTGTGCTGCCGGGAGCAACGGGCGGCGGGGGAGGTTAAGTAAATTATCTGGTAATTTATCGAAATACCGTATACCGGAAATGATACATAGTCCGGGGCGCGCCAGAAATTTGAAGTTTTCCCGCGAGCGCGACGCTGCCGCCAACGCAAGCGCGAGCGTTCTTGCTTTATCGTTTGGGTGGACCATGATTTTTGCCAACACACGATATAATATATATGCATGTGTGTGTGTGTGTGCGAGTGTGTGTAATAAGGGTCGCAGCTAATATAATATATGGCTGCCATGTATGAAATACTGCCGCGTTCGCTCGCTGCTAATGGTCGAATGGTTAGCGCGGAAAAACAATCGTTGTTCATACAGTGTGTATAATTGATATTGAAAGGTTTTCCGAGAATGAAAAAATTCGTCAAATCGATTCGTGTTTGGACTGTCGTCGACGATAATACGCGACGAGTGTGTAGTACATGGAGTATTATATTATACATATTATAATTCCGCGTTATCGAATCGATATTATAAAACAATGCGAAATTCCTTAACGCAGTGTATATTATTATTATAATAGTATGCATACATTCGCGCATTCAAGGATATACTTGAACCGCACACTAGAATAATGGTGAAAGACTGTAAATGGATATAAACAGTTATAATTTTTTAAATAAAATATTACAGTCGTGAGTAATAATAGCATTGAACTATAATTTATAAATTAAATTTGCATAGTTTACAACGACTTTTATTTTCTTGTGAATCGCGCTTTATACTGACTCTTGGCGAAATGGCGTGACTATCAGATACCTATCCGTTTTAAACACTGTACACGAGAAAAAATAAATAATTTTTGTCTACTATATATTATAATATTCTACACCGTCTGTCGCACGGTCTGTTATAATATGCTATTATCGTGTGTACGACATAGCAATACTACGATTACATTTTGCAGAATACTAGTTCAGTAGACGCGTATTATAAAATAAAAAAACGATAGATCGGCAACAACCGTTTATGGGAAGGGGATATTACCCTCTAGCGACCCGAGGTCGCAAACACTTGGAAGCACCTGGACCTCGCACACCAACACATGGCGGTGATCCAAAAGAAATGCGTTCTAATATTTGTAATACATGTACGAGAGAAATTTTAGTGCAACCGGTTTTGTGTGGTGGGACAAGCTACGTAAATTCAAGTAATAATTTCACCGCGCGACCGATTATATGTTTTTTGAGCCGACTATTATAATATTATAAAACGATAAAAATATTTCAAAAACTACTGTAATTTTTGTTTCGGTTGGTCATTTATAATGTCAAAATGTCTAGTTTAATATTTAAAAATAAAATGATAAACAAAAACAATAATCTAAGAGCCAAACTAATATTAATTAAAAATATGCAAAACGATATGTAAATTGTAAAATATTAAAATGTATTGATTAGAAACTATATCATTTATATTTATTTCTGACAATTACCAGTTGAAAATATTATTACTATATAGCATTGTGTTGGTGTACATTGTGTTAACTATTGCATCTTTATGTCATTAAACTACGCTATAATGAGATTATGCCTAAGCATAGAAACGTAGATAATTCTATTCCAATAGGCATCAGTTAGTAAGTTCAACTTGTGCAGTTATGTGTCAAGAAATATAAACCTATATTATTTCATATGCTGTTATGTATAATATAAAAATATACACAAATGTGTTCCTACTGAGTGTAATTAAATATATTGAGGCTTCGGTAAGTCATACCGAAACAATATTGTGTTAAAAAATGAGTTAAATATCAAAACGAAATCAAAAAAATAAATGTATAAAATATAAATTACTTTTGAAGCTTCAAATGAGTTTCGAAGAGTAAATAATAATAACGCTCTATCGTTCGAGTGGTTAAAAACTCGAAATAATGAACAAGTATAGTTTTGTAAAAGGAAAAATGCAACCAAACACTGTAGACGCAGACGTTCAATTAAAAAATAATTATTCGGTCAGAACAAATGAACAGCATTTCATATACATACGGGCGCGAGCATTGGCCATTGAATATACATAAACGGAAAACAAGACAAGTAAATATATTATAATATAAACGTGATACGATGAGGCGTCTAAAGTCTAGACTGTGAATGTGCGCGTGCGTATACCGAAAGCAACGGAGAATTTCAGTCACAATTAGCGGTTTAATTAACGAGTAGCTTTTTGTCATATATAATATATAGTTTTGTTCGCGATACTGTGTAGCCGCGGTGACCTACTGCGGAGCAGACCAATGACACGTCGTGCAGAACTACAGCAGACGGACGATGTGCAAATCAAAAAGCTCGTACGAATGAATAAGACGTGATAGGTAGGTATTCACATAAGAGATTACAAAAAATAATAATTTAACTTACTTGAAGACATTGAGTACTGTTGTCGGACACCAAAAATTACGTGCAACGAGCGATCGAAGTAATAATACATAATATACAACAGCAGTAATAACTAATAATACATTAAAAAAAACTGACGCACTGTAGAGTATACCTACGTAGTAAAATGCAGGTAATAGTGTTTGTACGCGACGATGTTACATCAATAAGCCATGTTATTATTATGTTATATATAGAAGCCGAGGAAAGGTTGGTATTTTTTATTTTAGGGTCCCGATACCTGTCAGGGGCGTGCCCTACGCGACGGATCCCCTCGGCCCTGCCCCGGCCGCGAACACCCCTTCGTCGGGTGCATATTATGATATGACGTTAGTATTATATAACACAATATCATCGTGTACCTACGTACAATAACAATATTATACAGGGTGCTGCTGCAGCGGCGGCTTAAAAAAAAAACATCTCAATTTGCAACGCTCAGTGATCGCAGTGTGCTCGGAAAACCAATGATGATGAGAGCTACGCCGCGTATGTATTATATATAAATCATGCGACGGGTCTCTCACAATACTCCACACATATACATATTATTATTATTATTATTATTATATGCGTATATATTGGTGGGAGAAGAGATTTTTTTTTCGGTCGGCCGACCGACCGGTATACATATATGCGTTGCGTTTATGATTTATGGAGGTTGTTTTTATCACACAGTCAGTGGTTTTGTTATTAAAGCCGGCGGGGTGAAGTGGCGCTGGTGCTGGTGGCGGTGGTGACGACGACGACGGCGGCGACGGCGGCAACGATGTATACGAGGGAAGGGGGGTGATGGGGCAAGTTGCACCATAGGTGTGTATATGCAACGCGAGCGATAGGAATCAAATTGGAGTAAATCATTGACGCAAATGCACACACGCTGGCACGTATACAGAGAGAGGCTGCAAAAAAACCACCGACAATCGCATTTCATCGCGGGCCTTTGTCGGGGACGTTATATCGTGTAATGGGTATTAATGTAATATTATTATTAGATTATTAAACTCGTCAACAGCGGCGATCGGATTTCCATTTTTTTTCAGAGACCGACGACCTTTTTTGCGCCGGCGAAAGACCCAGACCGAGCGTGTGGCACAGTGCAGCGTGCGATCTCGTCATCGACGACGCGCGCCTGTAATATTCGACGATTCGACATCGCGGTACACGAGCATTATTTATTTTACGATTTCGAAATGAAATAAAGCCGATCCCATTATCCGGTTTTTACTGAACACAATGACATCCGTACCTATAGATGCTTATACTTTTATTAGCCGGTATGCAGTACGCGTCATTCGCGCACCACTTGCCCGCCTTGCCCCATCAAGGCACATCCGCATTTCTTGTAGAAACACGTCGTCGCGGTGTACCACTGTATAATAATATATTGTAATGGTATAATAGGTACGCCGACGTGTACTTTACAGTACGCAGGCGGTAGGATGATAATATAATAACTCTAGTGTATATGAATATTCACGAAAATTCGGTGACCAATAACATAATATTACATTATTGGTATGGTACACATATATAGGTATAGTGGGTACCTATATAGCTAAGCCGAATAATTAGGTTTACACGTGCAGCGGGCGACTAATTAAAATCTCGCAACGTTCGAAACGTGAGAGGTTTGTCAATATTATAATAATAATAACGATGCGAATAATATGTTATTATCGGTCCGACAACGGACCCTGTATATTATTATATGCACAAAATATCCGTGGGCGACGTATTGTATAATTACATTACGACCATTGCGGCGCGACTTCTCGGCCACTATACCGTGTTTGGATATTACACATATTATTATTATGTAGGTATCCGATATATAATTATTATAACTCGTCATATTATTATATGTTTGTGCAACGGACAGTCGAAAATAATGTAATCTAGTTGTCTCTCGGGTTTCTAGTCGACGAAGACGTGTGTTCCATTAAACGAGTGAACGCGTCAATCGTGACGTAGGTACCTACCTACCTACCTCTACAATATAAACTATGCCCACATACATATTAATATTTTCAGCTGAGAAACGGGTCGTTTTGTGTATTGTCTTAACTTATAATTGTATTTTGGAAACCGGCCAATTTAACGGCCGTTAAGCATACACGCATTTTAACAAGTCCTCGCATCCGGCCATGCAACTATATAGATACCTAGCTATATATCGACGATTTGCATTCGCAATCGTTAGGCACGTACATAGAGAAGACTGCAACTGCAACCTGCATGATATTGTTATTGCGCCGCTGCACATGCAGTCCCATCCGCCTCGCCCGCACTATAATACGATTTTTATATATTATACACTATATACGGCTCTTGCCTGCAATGTTTTTCACGGCGCGAGTTTGGTTTTAACAACATTCGGTTCTATTAAACGCTGTCCTTGTGCCCATTAAAACCATTTAGGAGGTCGTTAAGTCCGGGAAAAATAGAATCGTGTAGAATAATAATAATAATAATAATGCTCGCGCATAGTAGGTATATACCGTGTACGTTTTTATATTGTATTATCATTACTTCAATATACGTAGCTGCAGTACGACGGCATTTGAACAGTGACCGCACGCGCCTATTTTTTTATTTTTTTTTAACCTTATACCAATTAACAGTAAATGTACACGAGCTCTATTGCTAGCATAAACTCGCACGCGTCATATATACATAATATGTAATATATCGAAAACAGGAAACGAAAACACCGCGGACTTGTGTGTTTGTATTGGCCGCTATACACTATGGCCAGTGGCGGCGGCGGCGGCGTCAGCGGGCCATGTGGTTTTCGAAAAAATAACATTTATGTAAATCAAACTAGTTCCTATGGTAACCCGGCCATCATAAATCTACGCCACTCGTCAGGTTATATACGATTGTTAAAAATAATAAACAAACAAATCTTTCCGGGGAAATTATACAAAAATGTTTACGGGGCGAAAAGCCGGTAGTGTCGAAAGTCAATAACCTTAATGGGACCGGGATAATATTATAATACGCTCGATATATTGTTGTGAGAAATATTATTATTACCATCGAAATGTCCGTTTTATGAAGATGAATATTATGCCACAATAATGCTAAATTCAACGTGTACGCGCAAAGCCATATCAAACGAGTAACAAGGTGCGTCAAAACGTAGGACTTGGTTTTTCTTGTCGTCTATAATATTGTCGAACAAAATATGTTGGCACAATTTTTTTTTTTTAATTCTGTTCACAGTTTTTAAAACGTCATCAGTTTTAAAAATCTTCTATATTTTTATTTAAAAAAAAAATATATATACCTATATTTATACATTCAGCAATAGTTTCTGTGTAAGTAACCTATCTAGTATACCCGAATGACGACTACTGAATAACTAAGCGAACGCGAATTACTAGGCGACAATTGATAATAATTAATTCATCAGAACGACTGCGGAGAAGCAGACGACGTACCTAACAATATGATATTATACAAACAAAAATTAAAACGACGGTGTTAAATTCTTCACGGTATGACTCGGCACAAGCGATCGATTTACATCTAACATGAATTAGGTACAGTATAATATTGTAAGCGCACTGTTCGATACAAAACGCTAGTTCGAAATTAACCGAGGATGGATATGTTTTCAAATATTTATTATATCTCAGAGTGTACCCATATCATTAAAATAATAGTACCTATATACATATTTTATAAGTAATCAAAAATGATGAATACAAGATGTTTTTTTTTATTATTATTATACACCTCGTGAGTGAATTCGTCGAACTTTCTGCCATAACTCATCCACGAGTGGTATATTTATAGATCATAATACTAAAAAAAAAATTGACGTCTCTAAAATATATGTATAAAAAACGAGTACCTAACCTTAGCGCGTGGGAATCAGCAGAGCTTTCGATGATAAAACTGGACAAAGTTCTCGCACTATTATAATATTATAGTCGTGTCTCGGTGTACGGTTTTGCCACGGCTATTATGGCGCCTAATATAGAGTAATATAATATAATAGGTAATAATAATGCGTATAATAATATGACGGAGCAGTTTTAAACGTTGCTCGTCGAAAATGATTTACATTTGTCGACCGTGTGTTTAACTCGATTTAATATGTTTTGCAATATCAATAACACACAATCTCATTTTACCGAGATTTATATTACCCCATAGAAACATATTATTAAATTGTCCAATAAATATTGTATCCAACGAAAAATATTGATTCGACCTACCCACACTCCACTCTGATCCACAGCAGACCTTGACGCGTAATCAAAATATATTACTAAACGATGCAGTATGACAAGAAAACATGATATTCCGTGCAACATATTTACCATATTTACAGTTCGAAATAAATTACAACAAAATATTATTATATTTAGTCGGTAAAACCGTAAAAACTCAATTCCAATTTTCAATTAATAATACAATAATTTGAATATTCTATTACATGCGACGTTTGGCACAAATATAATATATTTATTGGACATATTTCGAAAATAATAATTTAGATAATACACATATATAATGACCTACCTCCTATATACATATTATAGAATTGAGAAGAAAACAGGTTTATAAAAATCTGCTGTTATTAAAACGATTTCAAACGCGGAGAATCCGATTGAAAATTAATTCAAGAAACAATATTAGGTATATAATAATATTGTATATTGTAGACCGCGGATATAGGGACCCCGAACCCAATCGAACCTAAAGGAAAAACTCTCTCATAATAATATGCTCTCGTACTATATTATTATCTAATGTATATTATGATAATAATATTGGATATTCTGTATAAATGTGCTGATGCGGTAGTGAAAAATAACAATGCTCTTCGTCGACGGAGGGGATTTATTTTTTAATAAACGAAATTGCGGCAAAGAAACGCTTCGCAATCATAATAGGAGATGTTGAGAAAAAAAAATCAACCTAAAAGCCGTCCCTCTGGAAAATATTGGATTGGTCGGATTCGTTCTTGTCGGCGGGGCCGGGCGGCACTGCAATTTCGCTGATTCGATAGACCATTCGTCATCGGCTCGAAGCAAATACGCTGACTTGTCAGCACCATGTTTCCCGCGTCTCTCTTTCACACAGACTCAGTCTGTCCTTCTCTAGCACACAAATTCCGTCTGTCCTTCTCTCGCACAATATATACAATAATGTAGTATTAACATGCACCGGCGAACGCGGCAGATGTTTCTTTGCCGCTGCTGCTGCAGGGGTGATCGCTGTGCAGTACACGACGCGGACCAATGGTACGGATACACCCTAAACGCCGTCCGCCGTCCTAACTTTTTATCCGCATACCTACTAGATGTACGGTATAATATCTAGTTTACGTGCGGTGTAAATGTATGAAAAAATAAATAATGTCTGGTGGACGGGACCTGTTACAACGAGTATCCCCCCGCGCTGTTTTGAAACGGATAAAATATCGACCGATCGCTATACTCGCGCGTCATTTGGAATAATAACGCCACCTTAAATGGTCAATATAATAATAATAATCTCATATTATATATTATAGGTATATAAAATATTATAATAAAATACGACCATTACCGCGCGGTAAACGCGTTTAGCGACCGCTGAACCGCACTCACGGCGGCGGAGATGTTATCGAGCGCGCGAGAGTACTTATACTTAGGTATACACAAATATATATATATATATATGTACACACACTCCTATATATATATATATAATGTACGTATACACAGCCGACCTAAACGGCAGCAGTCGCCACACGCGGACGCGACACAATTGGCCGGCGGTACCTATTGAACGGACGTATACATCCCTCGGCGGCGTCGTATCGTCTGCCGATCTTTGAATTACACACAATATATACGCGCCTTGGAGTGTACCTATTCCTCTCTACGCATAATATAGGTAACGTGTAATAGTATTACTA
This sequence comes from Metopolophium dirhodum, assembly GCF_019925205.1. Taxonomy (NCBI): domain Eukaryota; kingdom Metazoa; phylum Arthropoda; class Insecta; order Hemiptera; family Aphididae; genus Metopolophium; species Metopolophium dirhodum. The sequence continues at coordinate 24,082,801 of NC_083561.1, forward strand.
TTACTACTATACTACTACTACTACTACTACTACTATATCGCTGCTATATACTATACAGCTACTGCGTACTATTACAAATATTACTCGGATGTTGTGAGCCTCGGCGTAAAACGCTGCGGCAGTTACGCATTCCGCCGCCAAATCAATTGCCACCTTGTCGTCGCCACCTCGCTTAACTGTATACCATATAATAACATACCTCTCTATGTAGGTATACACCTTTATACGCTAAAAGAATATATAATCTATATAATATTATAATATATATTATTATACGCCGTCGTAACCCTTATAGCTATTACTTTTAACAATATCATACAGGTACGCACACCTACATATAATAATAATAATGACAATATACGCAGGCCAATATCGTCCTGCAGCAGCCGCTGCCGCGGTGCATATATACGCTTTTCCACTGCAGCCCGAGCGTCTAATTGTATTGTAATACACGCGCACGTCAATAGTAATGATGCAACTGCAACTGCAACTGCAACTGCACTGCTGCTGCTAGTGCAACATTTGTTACCGGGCGATCTCGCCGGCATATCGCGCCATTATCGTATAGGTACTTGAGCGAGCGTCTCTTACGCCGACAACAGACGTAAACGTACTCGTCGTATATTATATTATTATACCCAGTATACCCACCCGCGGACGACATAACGGTATACGCTTCGTGCCTATAAAGTATATAAATGCTTGTACATCTTATACATGTTATTACTATTGTACTATAAAATATGGGGGGGGGTTGATTATTTTACCGTACAACTACACCAGGTATATTTGGAAAAAGTTATAGTACATATATTATATAATGCAGGACAGGTTATGAAACCCAAAGGTAAGACTAATATCGTCTTTTCCTGAAAATATTTGCGAGTGCAGCAGCTTTTCGATGAATTAATGTGCAAAATATAATATTGTGCAAGTACTGTATAAGCGTGCTGCAGCAGCGACTTGGGCCACATCTGCAGACGACACGATTGTAAATCCCACATAGCGTACTATCACCTATCACGGTCATCGTCGCAATCGAATATCCGTTTTAAGTATATTTGGATTAAAATGTCTGGTATATGCGCCACGATAACGCATCGCACACAAAGTCGTGAAGAAAGTGTTAAACGTGCCGGCCTGCAAGATGACGTCTCATCGTCAAGGTTTTTCTGACGTGCCGCGAGAACGCACGCACAAGCGCGGTTTATAATGACCGACTAGGTATACCTATATATTGCGCGAATGTGTATGTGTATATACGAGAAGACATTGAAATAATTTTTCCACGCGATAAATCAAAAGGGATGTTGCTGAGTGTCGTGTAATTAACGATCATAAATTTATTAACGCGACGTTATATTATTATTATTATTATATTATAGGTACAGTGTTGTTGCTCGGCGTGCTCCGTTTTTCTCTCTCGCTCTTCCTCCCATAACACAATATACACCATCCCACACTCGCTCACTATACATCACGACGAGCAATAGGTATGCATATAAAATGTTCTATCGATAAATTAAATCGCGACTATAAATATAAGCGTTTGATAAACTATAATAATAATAATAATAATAATATATGGACGAGGACTGCCACGATAGAATTACCGCGACTTTGCAAATCGTTTTGCATCAAGTCACTGCAGCTGCTACGATATCATATAAATTATATAGGTAGGTAGTGCTAAATAAAAACCTTACACGAGATAACTGCAGGATGCATGCGTCCCCGCGGGGCAACTCTCGCAAAAATCTATACTGCTGTTAACAACGCGTTTAATCCCCAAAGGCTTAACACCCTCTATTTCGCGAAACGTTTCAGACCGAAAGTTGTCGACTCGACAACCTGCGCGGAGTTTGTTCTTAATTATTTCCGACGTATCATAATTTGATTGCTAAAACCATCATTGTATACGTCGTGGTTCGCACGCGCTAATAGTATTAATTATTACACCACGATGCATATTTTATGTACCTACGATAAAACAATGCAATTTAAGTACAAACAAATTGTTCATGCGATGCGTTTGCAACAATATTTATTACTCACCATTATCATTACGCGCTATTATAGATATATATCCTACAACGACTAACTTACTGACATGCCCGTTTGATTTCAGATAAGATATATTATAATATGCTTCAGCCGACAATTTATGTATACCTACGCGTCGGTTCCAGTAGGTAATATACTCGATAGGTTGTACGTTGTAGCTGGTGTAGCTCTTTCAGCTACTGCCCGAACCCGGTACTATTGCGATATAATAATATGGTAACAACTTTTTCTTTCGACGATTATTTATGAAAATTAAAATCGTTTTAATTAATATTTATTATTTTATATACCTAGCCGAAATAAGCGAGTATACGCGTATAACTATTGTATAATTAATTTTCTCAATTATTTTATAATATAAATAGTAACATTTCCTCACAAACATATTATATTAATATTTTAATATAGGCACGCACTTAAGGTTTTTTTCCCGGTATTTAAAATTTAAATTGGTTTTTACAATTAAAACATATTCTTTATAGTTGTTTGATATCATAATATACCAGCTAAATACTGTACACACAGTTATAGTTTAACGGACGAGAACATACGTAAACATTACATTAGTGTAGCAGAAGGCTTAACCTAACCTTATAAATACACATCATTAATCAATTATCGCATTCGTAAATAAAAACATATACATACGATTCGAGTTACAAATACGAGATTTTTTTAATTTGTATTAAAAACCACAGCGTTTTTCTATATTATGTCCCTATAGCTTTGGTAACGTAAGTGTAATATTAGACATTAAGTAACAGTGTAATACCTACGTATATATAGTATTATTATAATAACAGCTGCATTATACGGAGTTGCCGACTTGTATGATTATTTTTCAAATGATTTATGATACATCAATAATAATAAATTGACGAATTATAATAATTATAGATTGTATCTTGTATAATGTTTAACGATAAAATTAAAAGTGTAAGTTATCTACATACTCAATCAACCAAACATACGGTGTATAAACTATAAAGTAGGTAGGTACAATATACATATATATATAAATATATCACCACCTCAATCAAAACGTGCCAACAATTGCCATTACTTTGTGCAATAGTACAAGTATTTTTATTATTGTTTAAAGGTAATTGGTAATTCTGCGTAAGACGGTTAAGTGTTAAATATTACCTATCGGACATAAAAAACCATCATTATCATATTTTAATGGGCTCTAAAATTTGTGATCGCGCGATGATCATAATCGTTATAACATGTGAGCATGCAACCGACTCACAAAGCAGTCTCACTATAGAGTCAAATCTAAAATCTGATACCACGTAAACGGTTTGGTGTGGGTCATAAAAATACATTTGCAAAATCTGTAGATACAACATGATATTGTGTTTGAATTCCAAAATATTCGAATTAAATTAAATATACTCTAATTATAAATTATAATTAAAATAAACACAACTAAAAAACAAGGTTAATATCGCAAAATAATAATAGGTTCTACGTTGCAGATCGCGCTGTAGGAGTTTAGATATTTTTTTTAATATTAGATGTAAACGGTAATTTAAAATACTAAATAAGTTTTGTAGATTTGGAAACATTTTATATAAACGGCGGAACAGGAAGGACGCACAAAAACACGTTATTGTTATTTTTAATAGAACAATATAAAAACGGCTATTATATGATGTTCGTGTGCATTATAATATATTACACATATACCTATATAGGACATACCCGACCGATATAATATATATATAATATATCGATGTGATGCAGTGTTTAAAAAGCACGACGATGAAAACTAATAAAACGTAATAAATAACGGCGTTATTCCTATTACCAGGGAGGAGGAAATCGATAACACGTGAAATATATTATTAATATAATGTATAATATTATTATTTTATGGCGGCGATTGGAAATACGCGATTGCGCGAGATGACATCAATAATATGACTCGTGATACGATATATCGCACCTACTGTACGATAAATGATTAATACATTATTATATTATTGCCGCGTAGACGATACAAAATATTATTATACAACGTAACGAGAACGATAACTGATATTGTTATTGTGACGGACCGGCGAAATAAAACGTTGTATCCAATCACTTAAGATCCCGTATTGCACGTAATAATAATAAAAATATTATGTACGATTTGTGCGTTGAGCGTGGAGAGAGCTAGTTCGCCAATAACACGCGGCGGTGTCAAGACTGAAAACGAGACCGCTGATTACGGGGGTGAAAAGGGCGGGGGTGGTGCCGAATGGGGAGAGTCCGGACGAACGCGAAAAGGGCGAGATTCGTCGACGAGAACGATACATATATATATATATATACCATATATTATATATATAATATTACTTTATACATTTTTTTCGTTGTAATATAAAAATACGTCGGTAGAACGCGTATTACTGTTATTATTATAATATTATGTGTTGCGTTGCAGCGTGCGTTGTGTATAATAATACCGATATACCTACCGCCGGGGGTTTATCGTAATCGAAGTCCGATGGCGCACGGCCAATAAATCATCCGGCCGTCAATTAAATACGACTCTCCGCGGCTGCTACAACGTGACTGTCGACTGGATGCGAGTGAGTGTGTGCGAGTGTGTGTGTGTGTGTGTGTGTGTGTGTGTGTGTGTGTGTGTGTGTGTGTGTGTGTGTGTGTGTGTGTGTGTGTGCGTGTGCGTGTGCGTGTGTAAACGATATATTAATTTCGAATCAGCGTCGTCGATTTTGTGCGATTGTGCGAGCGCGTGCCCCTGACGAGCGAAAGAAAAAAAATCCCGCCGAAAAAACTCTAAAACGAACCCGTTGACCAATAAATTGTATTATATAATAATTGTAAACAATAATATCGGACCGGACCGCGAATGCTGCAGATATTGTAATATTAAATGTACGGCGGCTCGTACATATTATCATTCATCATATTATTATGATTACTATTAGTTATTACCATTAGGTACTATATATACATGCGGTCATGGTTCAGAAGTAAAATGGGACAACGCGATTTCGTCCGTCGTTTTGTGCTTACGACTGACGAGTGACGACGGACGACAACGACGACGGACGAGATGACGTGACGAGCGTACATAAAACGCCGTTTTATTTATCATAATATAATGTTTTTCGGTTTTTTTTTCTCTTTTTTATGGCCCGCGGTGGTAACAGTGGGCTTTAACTGCCGTTTATTTTATTCTTATCACTTCTACGATTTTTTTTGTTCTACGTATAATTTATTTATATGTTGTTTCATGAAAAAAAAAAACAAGGACTCGCCTCCCAAAGTATCTTTTTTTAAGCCGATGACGAGCCTCGGCCGTTCGCGTGCGACGAATTGCATAACCGGCTCTCCTCCCGCATCCGACTTTCCGTGTCCTCGACGATGTTTCCTAATCATTTGCCGTTAAATTCCGCCTAGACGTAGTATACTATTTTCTCGTCCGAGTCTCAGAATAATAATAATACAATAAAACATAATATTTATATTTTTTATCGTTGTTTCAAACGTTTCGTAAAAATTATCGTTTGACACGAACCGCGCCCGACGATCATAATATATAATAATATGTACTTGAGACTAAACTATACAGTTGCTCTTCACTGCGTCGTTGAAAAAGTTTTTAAAAAATATTTTTTATGAACGTTGGCAAATCTACCGACTGTACGATCTGACTATGTACACCGCCGAGATAATAAAATAGAAAAATATTCTGCCTATCGTCGAACATTTTGTGCATATGCGAGCGTATATGAACACATTATATTATATTATATAGTTGATAAATTATGATAAAAATCGTAATCGTCAAATTAATTAATTGGTTAAGCCGTGAAAAAAAAAACCATCGTAAAATTTCTGCTGTAGATATCATTATTATATTCTTTAATAATCAATTAACGTTATCGCGTCGGTCTATTTAATGGTCCTACGTAATTTAATATTCTACAAACCGAAATCTCAAAAAACAAACATCGTAGCGATAATTTGATTAAACAAAATTATATTAATTGTGTGTACGCATAATACCGTTTCGACTGATAATTTTTTTTATTACTAAGAAAATATATTTTGTTTGTTGCAAAATTCGACATGACGTCAATGTACGGGAGGTTTCGTGTCCCGTACACGAGAAAATCCGGTTTTTCGTAACACGCACGACACAGGATCGATATATATAATAATATATTTAAAACATAGATATACAGAGTGATTGTTTCAACGTGAGACTATCATTAATTTAAAAAAAACTATGTTAGTTATAAATATTTTTGAAAATTTTACGTAATTTTAAAGTCATTAAAAAACAATTTTATTGAATATAAAAATTATATATTTTACAGTCGTTAGTATTTTATAAGTTTTTACACACTTTTTTTGAATGACAATGTACATTTTTAATTTCATATACTAATGCATAATATTTTTCAAAGTATTTGATTGATATACAAAAGTTGAATTTCGAATAAACTAGTAGTTATACCAAACTTATGTAGGAAGGTCAACTCCACGCATCAAAAAAGTAAATATGAGTACTTATCAATATGTAATTAATTTATTACTCATTTAAAATTCAATTTTTGAGCTACCGAAAAAATCAGAAAAATATTCTGTTTCGTAATATGAAATTAAAAAAGTATGTTATGATTTAATAAAGTAAAACTTGAGATCTGATAATACAAAAAGTAGATAACATAATAGCTTTTTTTACGTTGTTTTATATTACTTCGAATGATGTAAATTAAATACTAAGACACATTCGTCAAAAGTTTTCGGAATAATTTCACGTTTAAAAAATCACCTTGCAGTGTTGTAGGCCTATACTCCGCACAATTTATGAAACCCTGAAAACGCTGTCATTGAAGTATAATTTAAAAAAAAAATAATAAATAGTAATACGCATCAGGACATTTAACATTTTTATATAAAATAACTTACACCTGAATATCTCCACCTGGCAGTGTGTGCAGTGTTACAGGTAGGCACGAGTGGAAACGACGACGAGGATAAAAAATATGTAGTTATATTGATATTATAATTTTTTCCTTTTCAATACTAATAACACTAATCCAACAACGTTTATATTATACTAATTTTTATACATAATGTATTGCATTATAGGATAACAATTTTAGGGCGCGATGGAAAACTTTTGACCGCCAGCGAGTATTGACCAGGCAAAAAAAAATATATAAATAAATAAACCGAACCTGATGCAAATATAATTTTTTTCGTAGCAACGAAAAATATGTAAAAATCGTACCAAAATAATATTATTACGCACGAGCGTATACGAGCGTGTTCCTACTTCCGGATATAATTACTGAGTACGTGTAATGTATACATGCATATTAATGAAACTACAACAAAATGAACCTTTTTTTATTTCGTTTTTAATTAAAAACCAGTACGTTTAGTCGATTTTCAAACAAAGCACAGCGTTTAGCCGTCAATTCGACCGTGTGGTTTTCATCAGACGACCGTAAAGCTGCTGCAAATTATATTATATAATGCGCGTATATATGCAAAGGGCGCACAGGCACAGCGATGACCGCTGGAACTCGGAATAAGTAATTATAAATTGTTTTTCAATATATGCGGACAATGCATTTTCCGAAACGCGATCGAATTGTTTTGGTAGAAATATAATAAGTATACAATTCCAAGTAAACGGCGGAGCATATGGAAAACAGTTATTGTGTACCCGTTGGGTATAATCACGAACGGAATTCTCAGTCACGTGATCACATTTCGAAAGTATTATTGGTATATATCTTTTATATATACATCGTTTATAAGTTTCATTTAGACGCAATTCAAATATTGTGCATGCCACCGTCTAACATGCATGCAGAATTATTATTGTAAAAGAAAATATAACTTTAATGCCAACGGAATATTTCATGTGAACAAATGTATTTGTCAATTTTCATGTATAAGTACACTAATATATAGGTACAAGTATAAATAATAATATATATCTATATAGGTATATAGGTTAAAGGTACACATATTATACTCGTGCTGTAGTAAGAACATCTTAGTTATTACGCTATGGCATCAACCGGTCATTCCAATTGAAAACTATGAACAGTTATTTTTTTAGTAAATTCGATGATCAATAATGGTACTAACATTTTTAATGTTTAATTTCATTTTTATAAACAGTAGTTAAAAAAATCTATTGAATGTAATTTACTAGTGTATACCTACCATTCATAATATAACAATATCAGAAATTTTTTTTTTACATTTCAACACAGATTTAAAGATTGATTAATGGGAATATAAATAAAGCTATAATAATTGTCATCAGTTTATAAAAAGTACACAAAAAAAAAAATAAATATTTATAGTTACATTTTTTAAAAACATAGCTATTATGTATTTGACAATATTTATATTATTTTTTTGGTTATTATAATAATAGGTAAATATTTGACCATAAGTATACAAATAGTTTAAAATTGCAGTGAATTGTTAGAGTTAGCAAATGTATATAAATTCGCATCAAAATCGCTTTAATTAAATTAATTCGTTCTATTATAATTTATAATATAGGAATAGGTTAGGTGCCCTGTTATTGAAACACATATAACATGTATTAAATATCTAAATATTTTTTTTGTCCAAAAGAAATTAACTTACACCTTATAACCTATTACTGCGGCTGAGTTTTGGAATCATTGAAGAAAGGTGAGTAAATCGAAATTGAATACATAATAAATAGGTAATGTATACTATAGTATCTGTATCAAAGTTTATAATAATGCGAAGTTTGAAGAAAGCTATGTGAGAATTGTTATGTGTCTATATATGTATAAAACCGTCATAAGATTCGAATAAAAACGTGCATCGTTGTTGGTAATTTGACATCATTAGTGCGGAAAGGGAAATCGACCGGCGAATACCTTGAGGTCAAATTAACAATTAAAAAAACAAAAAAATAATAATCATAATAAAAAATGCGACAATTATCGCGGATAGACCTTACACATATAGTATACCAACGTAAAACTCACGGTGGGTTGCCAACCTCTTTATATACCTATATAAATATACCTATATGGAAGTGAACATATATAATATATTGTATAATCCGGCTGAGGCCAAAATGAGCATGCGGAACGAGGACAATGAGTTCGGATCGCGTTTTTTTTTCGACAATCTTATAATATTATAAGTACAATACAGCGATTAACGGTGGATTCAAAACAGCCATTAAAATAAATTTATCAACATTCAACGCCGATAGCTCCAAGAATGTAAGCATATTATAGGTATGATATAGGTATGTGCTGCGGAGTGTGTGTATAGGTAACACGCGAATAATATAAAATATCTTTATCCATTCCACCGCGGGAAGCACCACGCTGCGATCGCGCAGGTGCCACAATGGTCGCATTTAATAACCGTGTAACAATGTCCATTTTTTTCATTTAATACAATATCACTAACAGCTATATATGTATTAGATAGTAAAACGTGTTAAAAAAAACACTCGGCCGAGAAAAAATATAACCAAGGTCGATAGAGATGCGTCCCGTGCCACGCTATATATATATATGTACCTTTATATACATGCAGCAGCTACGTCTAAGTACTCGCTGTGGCCTTTGAGACTCGTGCACTGAAATTTCGTGTTGTACTCGAAAATATAACAACAAATCAAACGAAGAAGCTCGTCTGCAGATTACAGATTTCTTTGGAAAAATCATATCGGACATGGCGCCGAGATAAAGCACGTCGTACGTCCAACGATCAACTAGTTGAGGCCAAGCGTACACGCATTCTAATTAAAATATTCCTATATGTGTACAGCCTAATTTAACCTTTCGGTGTTATCTGAAGCTTATTGTCTAAATAATAATAATAATATTAATATAGTACGTACGGGAATGAAAACGTTCCTAATTAAAAACGTATACAGCTTTACAGCTTGCGCATCATCGTCGACAAATTAATATAATATAAATGTATATTATTTGAAAATCGATCACTTACCTGAAACATAAAAACAAAAGTTATCAATCATTGGTTTACACGTCACACATTAATATATATATTGTTGGAAGAAAAATATAACTATAATTTGTGTTTAAACCCGTGTCCTGCAAGTTAACCATTTTAGCGTTGACGTCACGTCACGGATCGCAAGCACAATAACCAAACGTTATTATAACGGATCCTTTTTATAAATTATAATCCGTACGTATACATAATAATAATATAATAGTGGCACATCGGTATAAAATATATATTGTAAACGTGCCGTGGGAGACTAGGACGTTCTTATCTAATCGAAAGATAACGGATTTCGAGGTTATATACGAGATGTATTATAAATAATATAATCTATACGAACCACGCAGCGATTCCAGGAATCACAATTTAATTTTAATTATTCGTTTTTATCAATTAAAATTTAGGTAATTAGGTATATGAATATTATACAATATAATATTATAGTACATAGATAGATGGTATATGAACCGTCGAGAGCACGAAATCAACCGGTTGCCGCCGCGCTGGCGCTAATAATTTACACGATGCTCACGTGCGTCGCCTTATCGCATAGGAAACAAAATATATAATATTATTATTTTATTAGATATAAAACGTTATATATACGCGTAATAACAGCCACGGTGTAAAAAATAATAATCCAACATTTGCAGCTTATTCATTATTTCGCGCGCTCGTATTTTAAACATATATAATTATATTCGGATACACAAATTTTTCTAACGTTTTGTTATAATTTTTTCCAAATTAAACTGCCGACCGGACGCGTAATAACAACAAGTAGCCGGAATGAGTATAAGTATACATACATAATATGTAGTTGGACCATCGAAACGAACTCAATATAAGTACCTATATATACATATTATACGACTAGCTGCAGCGTATACATATATGATATATAAATATATATGATTAGGTATGGGTACCTACGGAAAATATCGGAACGACAGCACCGGTCGAGGCTGCTGCGGTAGCTGGTACGACATATTATATAGTATAATATATTATGTATGCGGCTCGCGTTATTGCCAGCAATATAATACGTATATATAATACTATACTGTTTAGCAAGTACTCATACTATGTGTAAGTACCTATACTGGCTCGCGGAGGAAACGGATTGAATTTTTTTTTACAATTTAAATTTTTAACCGACTCCCATTCGTATAATAATATAAAAGACGGTCTTTAAAAGCAGTTCTCCCACGACCGCACACACGCACGAGCGTGGCCAACTCATGGCGTCACGTCCTGCAGCAGCTGACGATATACGTCGGATTACTCATATCATAGGTGTACACACGCGGTATATTAAACTGTGCACTATAATACGCGTAGGCATACTTATATATTATTAACACACACGTACATGCACAGGTACTATAATATAGCATAATATATACACGACGTAATCGTCGCATTGACGAGCGTTTTATTCGTTTTTGTGTTAATATAATATAAAAGTAGCGATTCGTGAAAACCCAGAAAAACGCGCTTGGAAAGTGTCCGCGTGCACATCGCACGTATTATCACTGCAGTGTGTTCTGGTTTTATGTCATCGCATCACAGAATATTATACAAGACGAGGTGGTTTTTTTTTTGAACGTGTACACGCTTCTTATAATATATTCCGATATTTTTTATAACTATTATATTGTTATTAGGTATATACGCATGTATTACACGTCATGTATATATAATATACTTAAAGTATATACTTGTATTATATACGATTTACGTGCGTACATAAACTAAGAGTTGTCCCACAAAAGATCTGATCCCGAATACGGCGGCGTATATATTATACATACATAACATTATATGCATAGGGTTGGTGGCAGTACACAACGACGAAGGAGAGGCGGCAGTGGCGACGCAAACGAAACAGAAACTCGAAAAACGCGACTAGAATCCGAAATGAGCGGCGAGTGTGCATGGGCCACAGAATCTGAATCGGAATTACCTCGCAAAGACGACGACAATGTATATAATATATATACACGACAAAAAAAACACGCATGACGTCACATTTATGTACATCTAAAAACCCTACGAACTCTCTTTCTCTCTCTCTCGCTCTATCTCTACGCGCAAGATAACAATCGCGAATATAATATACGTACACGCAAACCAGTTCGAAGTTGTCCTGTATTTTTATAAAACGTGCTCGGCTTTTTACGTCTCAAACGCTCTTCGACCGTCAAAGTCCGCGCACAATATATATATAATATTATATATAGACTACTTTTTTTTCTCTTTGTGTATATACCCTTCTCTATACTGCACGTTCGTCTATTCCGATCTCGTACGTCATCTCCCGAAGTAATACGTGCCATTGAGTTTTAAATTAATTTATTATTATTATCATCATCATATTTTTTTTTTTTTTTCAAAAACCACCGAGATTATTATTTCAATGAACGGTGGCGGCCGCATCAGTCCACCTGCATGCACGCGCGTTTTACAATATGTGGCACACTTTTTTTCTCATGCGAAGGCGCACTAAGTATGTTTATACTGTATGACTTTTTATCAATGGATTTTGTCGTGCATAGCATACGCATATCGATCGACTCACACCGATATTGCAGCCTGATAGATATATAGTAACAAATACCGTGCCCCATCTATATAACTCCAATAGTATTATTATTATAACATACAATCATATTTAAAAGAATGCAGTTATCGACGGATAGTAATTCGATTAAAGAATCAACATTAAATAAAAACTCTAACATAATATATAAACGGTTCAAACCTTAGGTATAGTATTTTGTTATGATATAACATGAGCAGGGCAATATTGCTTTATTTGAAGTATGTTTTAATATTGAAATTTGAAATAGCTTGTTGAAACGATCACTCTACAAATTATAGAATATTATACCAATATATAATTACTTTTGGAAAATATCTGATACCAACAATATTTATCGATAAAAATAATTTAAAAACGGGTATCAACCTAGTAGGGTGTTAAAACGATTGTGCTGCCAGAAATGTATAATAATTATTAAAAAGAAGCTTTTAAAAATTATATTATATATTATTATGTAGAAACCTTCCCGATGTCACTGTATTTTCTGTAAGAGCAAACATTAACGTAAATACCATAACAATGATATCGTATTATATTATATTGTTGTAATAGTAACTTTTAAAAATGATAATTGTGAAAAGAAAAAAACTCTGCGACCGAAAGGTGTGACTACACAAGGAAAATAATTGAGTTTCTATATATATTATATGTGTCTGGTGTATATAATAACGCAATCTGCTTTTTTCCTTTCAAAAGAGATATAACACAAATTTGGACGTTTGAATCGAGACTGAACAGTGAACAGATTATATTGTCGTGAGTATACATTCTTATAATATATATATTATATTATAACGCCAACCGGTTTGAATGAGGGCGATTCGCAGAAAATGGGGGTGCTGGGGTGCCAGTGCCGGCCGGTGCGTGTTCGTATACATATATATATGTTATATATCTGGCATGTACCTGGCAAAATTGGACCCATTGCGCCGAGGGGTACACACGTATTGTATCTATATTTATTATTATTATTACGACGATTATGATTAGTGATTACTATTATTGGCCCGTACTAGTTTTTATTATATATGTATACCTATTTTTTTTTTTTTTAAAACAGTTTCATTTCTCCTCTTCAATTTCCCCGTCCCGCATCCGATGATAAATCAAAAATGGACGTCGCACATCTCTCACGCCGCAGATGATTTACGGGCGACCGTGCAGGGAACGACCTCCGCCGCCGCCGCCGCCGTCATTGTGATGGATACGGACGCCGCGCACCGTATAACAGCACCGCCGGCCGCCCCGAAAAAAAGACCGAACTGACGGGTGTATTTTTCAAAACTCGGCACAAGAGGATAGCCATGGCCGGTCTTATCCCTGTCGGTCGAGCCGATCGGACGCGTTTTTTTTTTAATATTAATAATAATTATTATTATTTTACCGCTCACCGACCATATACATAATAATATCGTACTATATATAGGTACAGTTTATTCCCACCGCCCGCTGCCGCCGACAGCCCGGTGACGACGTGGTAATTATACCCGGCACAGTCCCAGATTATATATATATAACTACACATATATTTCATATATATAAATATTTATTAAGAGTATCATGTCGTATTATATAAGATAGCAGCGTGTATATTATATTATATGGGTACCTACATAAAATCCTCGGATAACTGAAGTATGCGGCTACAAGTTATAATAACATCAGTAGTGGCCCGTAGTAATTTTTCAATCATCTCCCGGAAAAAAAAATGTCATAAAAACAGCATAGACTCCCCCCGATGTTATAATCGAAAATCGAGATCTGCATCATGGATTTCTATTTATTGTTTTTGAATTGGAAAATCATTCCAGTTCTTAAACTCGATAAATACCATAATATTAATGGCTGCATAATAATAATAATATTTATTTTATTATATAGACGTGGTGTGGATCGGGGTTTAATCGTTTGTTTCTGTTCTTTCGAACATTTTGGGACGTCGCAAAAATCAACGAGTATAATTTATATATGTATGAATATGAAGTAGTGAACAGAAAAGCGCGTGACGCTAAGTGACGGCCGATCTAATTATAAATGTATGAATTGTTTATATCCGGTAAAAAATATTATAATAAATACAAGAAAATTACTTAATACACGAGTCATACATTTTAGGACGGTACCTAATATTATTAAATAAACCTAATTTAAATATACATCAATTATATACCGAAATTTAGTTACAGAATTATAATTTGTTTAATTGTTTTATTCCTTAGTAATGAGGTTATAATTAATAGAAGTCGATAAATTTACATAGTGTTAAGATTACATAGAAATTATTTTTTTTTTTAATAAAAGAGTATTTTTTCAACATTACTATAATGTTCTATAGGATATTGATATACGTATTAAATATAAATATATTATATGTTATATATAGGTACCTACACATATATTTTATAAATATTGTTATTTATGGTTATGCTTGACTAAAATCTTAGTATATGGTTTCAGTTTGAAAATAATATAATGACAAACGAGCTCTATATAGAAAGGGAAAAACAATTAATTTTCAAGTATTTAGACTTAACTGCCACTATTCATAAAATACTATTTCTCTTGGATGCTTTTATTTGATTAACTCCGGAAAACTAGAAAATTATAAGAGAAAAAGCTTTTTGAAATGCATTATGTCTAAATGAGCTGGGCATTTGCAGTTGAAATTGGAAATAATAATATAAATTAGTGAAAGTTAAAACTGTTTACAAGGAACTATAGGGAGATAAAAAAGAATGCGAAGAAAGTAGCCTTTAAAATATAAACGTATACTTAACAACTAAAGTATAAGATTTACATAAATTTCAAAAACATTTTGTAACGGTACACAACAAGTTTTGCGATGGTTTTGTATTTTACATGAATAAATAAATAAATGATTCTTACTTAAGTCCTACGTAACAGTCGATGTGCTGCTCTTACCATGTTTTATTTGTTTAGAAAAAACAGTTAAGGTATATTTTCTGTATTAATTGTGTCAAAATGTATACATAAATATCTGTACCATATATTATAATATCATACCTAATAAATTAATTTATTGATATTTGATTGATAGCTAAGCACTTATTAGATATATACGACAGCGGTATCAGCAATAGTATTTTAATTAAATTTAAATAGCAGTTGAAAATTGAAATCACATATTATCTACTGCAACATTGGATTCAATAAAAATAAGTATTGTGTTAAAAACTTTTAAAGTACGAATTATATATATATATACAATCAGTTATTAAATTAAAAAACATTTTAAGTATACTACTTCTTATTATATATTACCTCTCATGGGTACCCATATAATATCTTCGTTTCAAGTGATAGTTGTAAAATATATTATCGGCATGTATAATATTCCCTAAAGAAAAACGACCCTGACCTCAAATTTATGCAAGATCCCTTAGCTCTGCAATTAATTAATATAACAACATAGTAATAACTATACGAACACGATAGCTACATAATTCATTTGAAACATGATTTTTTCTCTATCTTCCCATACGACATAGGTACCTATTATTATAAAATCCCATGGCCTATGATGAGTGTCGGTAAGTGCGCATAAAACTATAATAAACACCTGTCGAAGACACAATGAGTTATATATGCGCATATATAAAAACGGGATTATTAAATCGATGAATTTTGATTTTTTTTTTTCGATTCTTATCGATTGTCGTGTATTATAGTGCACCACGACTATTGTGTTGTCCGCCCACGATAGCGACTGCAGGGCCGCAACGGATTTTGAGACAACTTAAACGTGCTCAATTCGTTGGTGGTCAAAATTGCTCAATATAATATTATTACATATTATAGATATAGATACGCACGCCAAAACAGGTCCATGACCCACTTTGTTTCTGATCATACAATTATAATCTGAAGTAAAATGTTGGGCTATGTGTTTTGTACAATAATATATAAAATGGGTACCAATGTCCCATATAGGTAATACATATAGTATACATTATACCTATATAAATATATGAGAACCAATAAAGGTTTTTCTATATATTGCTAAATCATAATATGAAACTACATATTATATATAGGTACCAATAAGTAGTAATAAAATAATTACTATACACAATCATCGCATATATACCTATAGTGTTGTTATTTTTATAAAATACGAGGAAACCAGTTCCGAGTGCCAGATAAATAGAGATTTGTTCGTTTCAAGCACTTTCTCTGTTAGATCTATATGGGATATTCTCGTGTTCTCGGAAGTCCTATTATAATATGCGCGCAATATAAATATTACATGGTGTAAGAAAAACTATAATAAAATTATAAGGATGTTCAAATGGTTGACATTTTACGGTCAGTTCGCACGCTGAGTATAAATTATGTAATAAAGACGAAACAAACATTATGTGTATAGTATCTACATTCACCACCTAATAATATACGTATAATTGTAAGAATATTTTTAATATTTTTATTGATAATTTATAATAATGCCATAATTTATTAAAATATGGGCACCTCCTAATCTATAAAGTATAAATTATATTTACTAATACAATATTATTTTCTCGAAATACAATCGGAAGTCATTAAATTTATCTATAATCTAAATTCTAAAACATAATATATGAACTTGATTAATTTGTTTTTTGAACAAATCAAAACACAAATATTGTTGATGAAATATGATGATGATTGAAATTTACTGAAATCTAAAATAATATAGTAGGCATATACTTATAGTTTTTATAAACGTAAAATTACATTTAATAATATTACTTAAAGCGGCCACTTAACATAGATATGTAGGTAAATATGTACGCTCCACCATGCACAAGCAAAAAACGAATACCTATCACTTATATAAGTACTAAATATTAATAATAATTTACTAATTTAAATTTTAAAAATAATGTCCTATTATATTATATGAAAATATATTCCTAGATATTGGTATAGGTACAGTATACACATATAATATATACATGCCTATATTAGTATACCTATATATACCTAAATGTGTTTGGGTATAATATATTATTATGTAATATAAAATCGTTTTTATGATAGGTACCTGAATTACGCATGACCATGTGATGGTGATGATTTTGATGATAATACACACGAATTTCGTGTATCGCTTTATCCGCGGATCCGTCGAAAATGTATAAAAATAATTATTACGAGAGCGAAAAACAATATACTAATAATAATTATGGGGAAAAAATTACACCGTTATAAAAACCCACCGAGCTATAAAATATTGTAAAAACGCGCCGAATGAATATTTAATATAAATAGGTAAGATATCGTAAAACAAAAAAAAATTAAAAATTAAAAAACGATTATAATAATAATATTTTATTATATAACACCAGTTGTGTACGATCGGTGTGCAGTGCGCGGCAGCGACGAACGTTCCGTCGGAAAAGCGGTCGGACGACGATTATAGCAACGTGCGAGCGAAAAGTCCGCGACACGCGCGCAACGTTTCAAAAAGCCGGCGCAAATGGTGATGAACCACGGGACCCGATTGGACGGCCGGACGGACTGACATTAATGGCGCGGCGGCACTCAACAGCTGCTCCGTCCGCCGCCGCCGCTTTGGACGATCGCGCGCGCACGCACGCGCGCCGTCCCGCCGCTGCCTACGCTGCCGACGCTGCGGCAGGCGAGCTGCAGTCGCCGTTCCCCCGCGCGCCCAATGATAACGCGCCGCTATAATACGCGCGTCCTTATCAGCATCCCCACCCCGCCGCTGCCTGGAAAAACCGTTCGCTGGAGTGTATACCTTCCCCTAGATAGGTATATATATTATTATTATAATAACGACAATAGTATAGGCGCTTTTCACCGCCGTCAACACGCGCAGCTTTACATTTATACATTTGCAGCCCATCGCATCGCTGACGACCGGAAAATATAGATTTATAGCTCGGCACACGCGTTCACATGTATAATATAGGTTTAATACGTGTATTATATATCATACGCATGTAATATATATATGTATATATCTAGATGATATTTCGGAAAATTAAAACATATATACAACGCGATTTAACGAAACGTTTTCGATATATATCTAATACCTATATGTTTAGGTATAATAAATTATCACTGTCAACGCGTCAAATAATATTATATACGTGCATATATTAGGTACCTATATATAGTATTATAATATTATGTATTTATGTGTGTATATAGTATATTATATTATCATTATCATGTGCTATTTAGCCGATATATTTTTATCGCGTCACGCGTCTATAATAATATTCCAAATCGGTACCTGCAGCACGTGAGTAGTATAATATGGGGCTGAAAATTGAATAAAACGTAAAGCCCTCAAAAATACCAAGTCTAAAAATTAAAAATAATAATGCATTTGTAAAAGGCGTCAAGTATTTCTTGTGTTTTTAAAAAGTTAATTGTTCGCGCACAAATATTTTAAAATAAATTTTCTAGAATATAGTTTCTAGTCACACACTTTTGCATCTACGATACCTACCTTATAATATTATACTATAATATCATCTACTCGTATAATTTGATATAGGTACCAGGTCTATAAATTACTATTGCCTATAGACTATAGACACTGTATCTAACATCGTCTCTTACTTTACGTTAATATGTTGTAATTTACTACCCTTATTACTGATCGAATTTGTATTTAATTGATTCAATTTGTATATTATACTACTATGAATATTATTATAACAAATACTTACTTTTCTTTTTGTTTTTCCCTTTTCATATTATATTATTAGGTACCTACTGTGTTATACTGTGTTGATTGTTATAATAATAATTACTGTTTTGTGTATTGGGCTCGACTCGTTGAAATAAATACATTATATTATGCCGTCTGATAATAAAATAATAGTAGGTATGTAACTTACTTTTAAGTTATTATTTTATTAATAATTAATTAAATTAAATTAAAATATAATGATAATCTATTATATCTTATATTTAAAAAATTTTAGCTTTAGTGTCAAATACCTTAAAACCTCTAAGATGCATGAAAACAATTTAATAGACGACCTTGAAGCAAAAATAGTTTTAAAATAAATAATTTTTGATTTTATTATTCAAAAAAATACAATGAAGGGATTTGTAAACAGACGACCATCGCAGGGCAAGATTCAGAAAACAATGGTAAGGTATGGAAATAGTGAATTGAAATCCCCTATATGCCTAGGTACATAGTGATGACCAAATACCAATTTTTAAGGATTCATTAAATTTAAGAGTATATGATGTAGTTATAACTCGTGGGATGTTTGATTCGAGTCGAATATATATAATAATAAAATGCATTCCATAATTTTAATAGAAATAATAAGGAAATTAATTTTTAGTTTTAAGCATTGAATCACCAAGCGTATAGTTTATCATTAATAATTACAATCGTTGTTTTCGTTTCTTATAATAAAATAATATATTATATTATTATATTTTATTCATATATTATAATCGTTATTTTTATTGATATGCGTTTTGGGTTGTACCTATACTATATATAGTTATTTTAACATATTTAAAAATTAAATTAATAAATCATTATAATGTTAACAAGTATAACGACCAATTATTACTTTAATAGCATTCATTAAGCTGTGTCGAAAGCTACCGGTATTTTCAAAATCATATGTTATCTATATGTACATCTAATTAAGAGATTGATACACATAATATATACCTTCAACTGTGGATTAAATAAATATTTGTTTATAACGTTATATTCAAGCAATAAAAATAAATTAATGAAACTTATTAAATACTAAATTTTAAAATGCCATACCTATAGGTATAATGTATAGTTTTTCCAATTATTCTTTCTTTAGACATCATAATCTTTCTTTTACATGATTAAAAAAATGTAATAACTCAACAAAATAATGAGTTTAGAGGAGATTACCAGCAGAGATTCATTATTAAATAAATTACCATTTAAAATAACATTTAAATGTATACAAATAACTAATAAGATTATGGTAATATAACTTTGAAAAAATAAAATATTATTATCATATTTTTAATTCGGTTCTTTTTCGTGTGTAAAATAGGTACATTTTTAATTTAATATTCCAAAGCAGAAGATTTTTTGTATTTTCTTTAAGCTTCTTTCTTTTTTGGAAAACTTCGATAGGTTATAAGTATACAAAGATTACATGAGCGGAGTAGCAAGTGGCACTTCATAAGGTTATGATTGTGAGTTTTATTGAGTTCGGGTTAATTACAGTTTTGATGATTATAATAATAAATATAGGTACATCTCAATACATATTATTATACATTATAATTAATTATAAATTGATTTGTGTGAAATCAAAATTTTTTTATATTCAAATTAAGCGCATTTACATCATTGAAATTACATATTATGTTAGTCTTAAGTATATTCTACATAATTTAACTGCTTTAACTAATAGAGATTTTCGTGTCAAATTGCATATATAAAATATATAGGTATATTAATATTTGACTAAAAACAATTTAATTACACAAAATATCAACTAGCAATTCACTTCATCGTAACCTATTAAAATATAGTAGTCAATTCTTGCGTACACGCCTATAAAGTATAGTCAGCTGTTACGTATACATTGGGAAATATTATAATGTAACTATAATATTATAACTAAACGAATGCTGCAGGTTGTGTCATTTTGTGACTTCGTAACAAAAATAAATGTTATAATAACGGTGTTTTTTTTTTTTAACAGGATGTGCTCAACGATATTTATTGTATAGTTGTATTAGTATATAATATCTTATACAATAACAAGGATCATAGACAATATACAGTACGGGTACCTATATGGCTATATCTATATATTACACACCATGGTAATCATCAAAACAATATTCTAATATGCGCTGCAGTTTAGTGAATTCAAAATAATATTATAATAATACCTACATAATATAAGCAGATAAAAATCTGAATCAAAGAAATCAGTAAAGTCAGAAGCTATAGAATTACGAGTAGGTAATAAATAGGTATATAAATTGAATGTATTATAACATCATTTTTTTTTTCATTGATCATTTTTTAACATAGGCATGCATAGGCCATTAGTTATTTGTATATTTATTAAAACATCAAAGTAATATTTAACCTAATTTACAGTTACACTTTTTTTTTTGTACGCAATTAAACATTTTAATTTGGTTATACCATTAATACCATATTACTGTATGTAATGTACATACACATACGCCTATTAAGAGTGTAAACACGTCGGTCAAGACATCGTCCTGTAATATATGTAATTGGCAATAATATAATATATTATACGGATTGAATCGTTTAACATATATTATCTCGGAAAGTATTAAGGTGTATGTTAATATCACATAATTTAAAGACATGTATTACAAAACAACATTTTTGAAAAAAAAATTATATCTTATTACTTTTTTTTATTGTTATAGTTTTTTTTGATTTTTATGATTATTCAAGATAACACCGTGTCACATCGTTTTGCTCATCTAAACTTTAAATATTTATAAGTTATAACTAGAGCGTGATTTTATATTTTATTAAAATAGACAAAATATGATGCGTATATTCTCTTAAAAATTTGAATATATATATGCTTGTAATATTCTTTATTAACTCTTTTTGTATTCAGATTCTTTGTACTATGAATCGTTGACGTATCTTGCATCCATTAAAAATATGTTTTTACATAGAAATCTACGCTCTAGTTATAACTAATTAACTATAGTTCGAAATTCGATTTATATGAATCTATAAGCACTCCAAAAATTAATTTGCTCCAGAATATGAAATTAAAAATGTAATGCTGTCATTCAAAAAAGTAAAAAACTTAAATATGATAACGATAATAATAGTGAAAAATTATGTTTTGTAATGATTTTAATAATTACGTAAAACGAATATTTCTCCAGCAGAAAATAAAACTTTTTAAGATGAGTGCTTTTATTGTTAAAAAAAATCACCCATACATTAAACATATTTTGAAGCCTAACCGTTATGATATTTTGGAGGAATTATACGAACACCGAATTCGTGAATCAAATTTACATTGAATTTGTTTATGGCACGAATTATTGTTGGGCATAATGCTTAGGTATTTGGCTCTAAATATTTTATATATTATATATTATTAGGTAATATTTTATTTAGACACCTATTTGTTATAATATTTATTACACTTATAATAATAATTCTTAATATACTTCTCAAGTTGGTTCTTTTATTGTAATAAATATTTATTTAAAAAAATTTTAAGTTCTATATTATATTATTATGTATTTATGTGCTAACTGCTAATACACGCCAAACAGTCCCCGCCCGTTGATAACAATAACCCTAATGTACACACTATACCTATGTATCCACGATTATATAGTAGGTAGCGTGCATATATTATTGTACACCTATGCCTACAGTCGTGTAGGTACACTTCTGTAGTACAACTGTCCGTTATCGACGCGATAAGTAAATAAAACTGTATGGTCTATACTCTATACATCGTATTAGGTGTAATGCCTACACGTGTTTTAATACAAATTTAATGTTTGGCGAAACAACCGTCGACCTGCAGTGCGCTTATATATGTGTATAATATAGGCATATATATATTTATATATATGTATAGCAGGATTCGAGTATACGCGTATTCAGCTGAGGCTTCTTGCCCATTGTTTTCTTACATCACAGCGAGGTAATTAAATCGCAAACGATATTCGTTTTTTATATACGTAAGTATGTATATTAAATTTATACATACAAATTATATAGGTACACGCGGTGTGCGAGTTTATAAGTAGATACATACGATTATATAAGTATTATAACAAGTGTGTATCTTTAATACGCACACGACAAATTGTAGCACACTGCGGGCGTATATGTTTATTGTTTATTTCTATATTTTTTTTTTGCTTTCAACAAATACCTTTTACATACTGGGCGATGACGAAACGAAGATTCTAATAAGTATACGTTATTATTAAATAGAAATAGGTAAGAATATCATATATACACTTTATACGATAAAACGACGCTACACTGTTCGGGTGAATAAAATATATGAATGCATTTATATTGACAGCAAGTGATGGTCACTGCGGATCTATTACCACCGTATAATATGATACTTTTGTTTATATTGATCAAACTTTCGAATAGTTATTCGATCACAGTATTTTCGTAGGTACCTATATATTTATGCTATAAGTTTAATATTAAAGAATAACGATTTATATAAAAGTACAAACGATTAATTTCTGAACCAAATATAATAGTACCTATAATCTAAATTTTATATTTATTAGTTTACAAAATGAATTATTTAAATCAAAAAATCCGAGAACTTTGACATTGAAACTATATTATGTATATATTATCTAAGGGGATACCAACCGTCACAACTAATATATATATATATATTATATATTATATAACTATACAGACACCGACCCTTGAATTTTAGCATTATATTCCCCACAACTGCACGTTTTTATAATATAATAATACTATATAGTCTATATGGAGTGTAAAAACATAATATACGCGTGACACCCCAAAGACCCCCGACGATAACGCTCCATAAACACACATCCCGAACACTAGCGATAGAACGTCCTTGGGTCACATATATACATTGTTTTCTACGGGTGTTATTCGACGTATGTGATTTATCCGGCAAATGAAAAGAGATACCGTTATACTGTAAATTCAATAAAATCTATATAATATTGTTACAGACGTAAGTTTGCTTTTATATAAGATTTTTAATTCGATCACCCAATGGCACTTGTAAACATCAAACAAATACTTTTTGAACAACCGCCTATACATTTTTCGAATAAAATATATTGTCAGCGATAATCTTTTGAATGATATAATAATAGTTTATAATCTTAGGTCGAATTATACCGTAAACTAACGTGATTATTACAATTGCGTCACTATACAATACGATACAGTAAATACGATAACACCTTAACCTAATATATGTATAGATATATCATACTGAAGAACGCTGCAGTGAAAACCAAAAATAACATCTGTGTATCGTGTATGAGTGTTATTAGTTATTACTATAGTATAATATGATATCAATACATGAACAAATATGCCTATAATAATATTTTCTCGCACGTTATAATTATATTATTATATATCTACTTAGTACACTTCCCACAAACAACCTCTCGTAAAAATCAAAAAAAATGAAATAAAAATGCACACTCAAATATCAGGCTGGAATAATTCTTGATAAGGCTTACATCGTTTAAATGCAGTGTTTATAAAACAGTTGAGCTTATGACTATACTATATTTTGGACTGTGGTATATATAATATTTTGCACGCGCCCACAACAGCCTTCCGCAGGTTGCTTTGCGTATATTATATCTATAGGTACTATTACGTTTATTGAGACGATTGACTGTCGAACTCAAGGTTATAATCGATACAATAATCTGTTTGCGATCAATAGCAATTATTGAAATCCCTCAGAATGAAAATCAGTAGACAGAGTTAAGTTTTATTAAGACCAACGGTGAATATAATAATATATAACATAAACGTGGCAGTGCAAGAGTATAATATTATTTTATCGTGGACGTCTTTCTATTTATTTACAAACTATTTTATTTTTCATTTTATAATATTATTCCACATGAATACATATATAATCCCGGTCCAAAACTACCACCAATCAAAAACCCTATATATAAATGTCGTATATATTATATTTGCTCTCTCTCTCTCTCTCTGTATAGGGTGAATTCTGAAATTCGGCGGGACATAATATATTACTAAAATTTTAGCTCTAATTAATTGTCTGTCAACCGCAGCGTTAGCACATTCATCTCCAAGCCGTTTTCCGCATGCAAGTGAAATATTCTCCCCTATTGTACTTTGATATTCAATTATTTTATACATTGCATTTGTACAAATTACTTTTACTGAAAATATTCTACGACTTTATAAGTTATAATAATTTAATTGTTACCAACGAATTTAAGATGAAATTAAGTACTGTTATATTTTATATATTTTTAAAATCGTATTATTTGTATGAAATAAATTAAAAGGAAAACAATAGTATTAGATCAACGTAAAATGGAATTGTTTTTTGGATAAAAATATATAGTATAATATCTTAAACAAAAAATATATTTATATTTTGATGAAATTTCGATCGATGACCATCGTATTGACAATTCAAAACATTTTACTAGATGTTTTATCGTATGATATTGTAAACATGAAACAATAATGTTATTGTTTCCATATAAATGAAATAAAAAAAAAAACATTGTAGAAGCTCTTATTATAATATATACCCATGTGTTGACTAAAGTTGTATAAATGCCAAGATTCGTTACCACAATTAAATAATTCCAATAAAATTAATCAAGATAAAAAATATTGAAAAAATTAACATATTATTTTTCAAAAATTTAGTTCAGATAAAATTATTATAGTTAAATAAAAAATTGACAGTCTTTACTATAAAAATTGTAATGTTTTTCTGTATGTAACTGAACTACTCCTGCACCGGGTTTTATGAAATTTTTTGTGTGTTTGAGTTGTTCCCCGGATGGTTTAAGCTTTAGATTCACAATTGGACCCGGTATGTCCAACCCGAAAAGTTGCTCAAAGAGGGATTTTGTGATTTATGATTGACATTTTTGTTGCTACTGGTTATAGCCGTTATAGGAGAAATAATTAGTAGAAATTAGTATTTTTTTGTATATGGGTTGCTATTGGTTAATCAGTAATCGGGCAGATCAGGTAAAAGCATGCATACAATTGAATTTTCGCACATTGCCTACCAAGGTGGCTGAGTTGCACTTTCTACAGCTAAAAGGAGTTGAACAATCACAGTTTTGAATATTTTAAAAGTTGTCATTTTTTAAGGACAACGAAGTTTAGCGGGGTCAGCTAGTATAAAATAAAAACCACAGAACAATAATAATTTTTTCTTTTCATATCATTATATCTTATTAATAATTAAATAACTATATAGCATTTATTTTCAGAAAAGATAAAAACTAAAAAGTCGACAGAATTATAAAATGTACCTATATTATTCGATTCACGTAATATATCTGTCGAGTTATACGGAACGAACAAAGATCGCTATTGTCCGAACGGCTTTTCCCGGAACCGGCCCGAGGCAGTCACAAAACGAAACGGAAGTAAAATTAAAAAAAATTCACGTCGAAATCGCACTGGTTCGCGGTTCTGGTTTTGTTAATTCCGAGCTTCTATATATATGTATGTATATAACTATTTATAATGCGCACATACCACGCCTATGATACTTATGCATAGGTAGTATTTCAATACATCTATGTATGTATCTAAAATATCACACCTTCCGAATCGCGCAAATTTTTCCGTGGTTATCTATCGCCGTATTCGAGGAAACTCGTCGCCGTCCTCTTCCCGTAGGTATATAATTTATTATACAAACGGGTACGAAAAAAAATTATCATGTATACTTAGATCTGCGGCGTCAACGTGGTTCACTCCACTGGCGCGCACGCGTGCGGCGTTATATACTCGCTATATATACGTCTTAAGTGTACGATTATAGGTACATACAATTTTATGGTGACTACAGTACACTATAATATTATATCGTACTGTCAGTACAAGAGGGCCGTATATCTAAAAAGGTAAATTGTTCAGGAGAGCGTTTTTAAGATTCAATAGCTTATACAAATTAGTGAGTTATCTTCAGCCAGATATAAGTATAACAAATTTTATTCAAAAGGCCGTATTTCATTATACGGCGGTATTGTTCTAAATAGTTATATTTAGGAGGCCACATTTCGTTTTACGGCTTTATTATTATCAACTACCTATAAAACTGGTTCAGTGCAATAAGTTTATTTCATTAATAGTAAATTTAATAATATAGTAGCATAGATCGCGCCACTCTATAAAAATAGAGAAAAAAAATACGAATTCAGAGATACCAAAACCTTAAAATTTAAAAATTTCGATATACGGCCCTCTTGTACTGACAGTGCGATATATTATATTCCATCACTATATTATGTCGTATGATATACCTATAATACCTATATATACCAGATACCTATAATACCTATATTTATGTACCGATATCATATGCAGCGCGTTTAACTTCTGCGAAAGTCTAATAACGTCGGACGCCACTGACGGCGCGGCACGTTCCCGTCGACGAAATCGTGTATATATTTATACCGCATCGGTCATGTCCGCATCGATATACCTACCTATATAGGTATCTATATAATATTATTATATTATATACTTACAAATTCATCGTCCGTCTCGCGTTCACGATATGTCGTTTATATATAAATGTATAATATATATAGACGACGACGACGACGACAATAATAATAATAATAACACAAACGCTCGCACGCACGCGCATCCCGCGCGGACGAGACGACGCGAGTCCGGCGGCTGCGGTGGTGGTCATTACGTTTGCCACGCACGCCCCGTAATTGCCTCGCGAGTATCGCGGCGCTAATGGCGCCATGTGCCGCGCGCGTCGACTCGCAACAGCGGCGACGCGACCAGAAAGACGACTATCTCTCGGTGGCGTGACGTGACGTGACCGCGCCGCTGCGGAAAGGGGGACATCGGTTTTAACGCTTTAAATCTTTGGACGCGAATCGTACAGATTTTTTTCACTTCTTATTCTCACCGCGCACGGCGCATATACCCAACTACCAATTATATGTGTGTGTGTGTGTGTGTGTGTGTGTGTGTGTGTGTGTGTGTGTGTGCTATTATTATTGCGACGCGACGCTCCGGAGATTTATATATTTTGTATTATGTGCGGATCGTATAGGTATGCATTGTGTACTTTTTTTTTTCATGTAGGTACCGTACGAAAGTATGCGTAGGTAGGTATATATACTGCAGCACTCTTATCGACTATACAATAATATATATACCTAGAGGTATGTGTGTAACTACATTTTGTCAGTGCCGTCCGGTTTTGACTTGAGGTATACGTATAATAGATGTATATAATATGTAGCTCCAATATCGGAGGAGGTCTTGCTCGTCACTACAACGGCGCAGTATATGTTAAAAGTTTTTCATTATTTACTTCATTCGAAATATTTATGATAATATTATAGTAGTTAGGTATAAGTATAGAATATAGATATACCGCTGCTATACATCGTGTAAACGCGAACAGCCGATTATCGATTTCCAATCCAGAAATCTCGTATGAGATACTCGAGTGTGTATGGATGTCAGAACAGAATATTTGTGTTCTCTCTCTGACCCGCGCGTGCAACATACCAAATTACCGTTTAGCAGAACTAATACCTATTGTGTTGTTAACTTTAATAATATATTAGAAAGAATATTGACCTATTATCAAAATTTAAACTTAAAACATTATCTGTATTTGTATAGATTAGGTTAAGTTGGGTTAGGTTACATGTGACTTTTTCACGATAAACTTAATTTTTACGGAATTAATGAGTATGCAAGATATAATAATTTAAAAATGCTCATGACTTGTTTTAAAATTTAAATATCAAAAATATATTGGACCCTAAAAATATTCTTACTTTTAAATTTGATAACAGATCATATAACTATTTTATTAAAAATAACTGAGTAAAATTGATTATTCTGAACGTGTAATTTGTTAAGTTAGTAAGACGGATTCAACGCAATGTGGACACAACAATATGTTCTCTTAAGAGGTTATGGATAGACAATTTTAAACATATATTAGGACAAAACAATATAATTGAAATTTAGTTAAATTTAACATATTTGTAGAAATTTGTATGTACCTATGCGGCTATGCATTCATCGTTCTTCAACAATTGTATACATTTTATAATGTAATATAAGAAACAGATCAGTTACAGACAAATTAATTATAAAAAATTAAGAACATTTTTAAAAAGCTATAAGGTATATTGGGGAGGGGATGACTGCC
Organism: Metopolophium dirhodum; assembly: GCF_019925205.1. Lineage (NCBI taxonomy): Eukaryota > Metazoa > Arthropoda > Insecta > Hemiptera > Aphididae > Metopolophium > Metopolophium dirhodum. Next base: position 24,112,441 of record NC_083561.1, read on the forward strand.
ACCTTTAAGTATAATTTTATATATATACCTACAGTGAGTGTTTTTGTTTTTGTCCTTGTGGACTTACATGTCTAAACCCTAATATAGGTATACACCTAAGTGTGGTTTGAATACTTAAAAGAAACATGATGTATTAATTATTAACTTTTAAAATAAATACACCACAGTACCTAAACTATAAATTGGCTATCCGATTTGTAACAAGTTAAAATAAACCGAACTTCAAGCACATACCTTTGATAATCTCTATAATCCAATAATAAGTTATCCAAAATTATATTTCAAAAATGTTTGTTAGAAAAAAAAATAATGACAGGCACAAACACTGTTGATTTATGCATAGCTACAAGACGTTTATGGTGCCAACACTTGAACGAAGGGATTGCTCGCGCGACACCTAACGGAGACTTTATACAACTTCAACGACTGTTACGCGTCCCTGATGACAGAGGTCGTCCCGGTCTCCGGCTGCCCTTAATATTTTTCGTTTTTATTCACCACCAACACCCCCTAACGGATCAACCCTCAAACGAGGGTCGCGCAAGTCGTATCATTATTATTCTAAGAACGATGCCGTCGGTTTCAGATAATTTTTTTTTTACTGAACACGTTTTATTTTATCTACTACTGCCGTTTTCAAACAAGTTAACTTAACGTCTTTACGGAATCCAGTACGTTTTGTCCGGTTTTTTCCGTTTACTCTTTAAGAAAAAAAAACAAGTATAGGTAGGTACGTGTCTTAATAATATATAACAATATAATAGCTATACTGCAATTATCTGTTCGCAGTTTTTCTACATTCCACGATAGAATTAAAAGAACGAAATACTTAGAATAAAATTAGCTAAACAACTTTACCTATAATATATTGTTATCGAATACTTTATGAATTGAATTAAATCAAACTTTAAATTTTAACTGTCATAATAAAATGTATCAGTGCTACCTATTTATTCTATAACAGTTAATAATATGATGAATAATATTAATCATGCAAATTGCTGCAAGATTTCAATTTTACTCTTAAACAAGTCCCGAATATTGTATTTCTTATTTCATGGTTATTTGTTATTGCATTTCCGGGCTTTCAGTGATTGGATATTTTTCAATATTTTGATGGACATTTAGGTGTGGACTACCTACATTATTAAAAACGTTTGATCTTAAACATTTCATATTATAATTTATTAGTTAATATATAATATATGTATGTATAATATACAATCGATTACTATACATATTATAAAGCCGAGTGCTTTAGAATACCGATGTGTTGACGCAAATAAAAAATAAAATATTCTGATTGCAATCTATCATCGCACTGGATGTCTTCCGTCCGAAAGAGTATTGAATATATTATAATATGTACAATCAGAAAATAATTATTAAAATAATTTAAAACGATATTATATACTACTTCCGCGTGCCAATAGTATGTGTGTGTACAATATCAAATTGTAGCACGATGTGGCGCGGTGTTTGCATTCGGTCGCGAAACGCGCTCTGAGTGTACGGTGCGGCTGTTGTCACTAGTTTCCGGATGGGTGACCACCCGGATTTTTGTGACAAATCCTTGCCACACACACGCGTGTTCAAACCGACCACACCTCCCCACACAGTAACAAGCTAATGACCTCAAATAATATTAAATTATTATTTTCATAACGATAAAAAATATCCCAACACACGCGGGGTCAGCGTGCGTATAGAACACGAGGGGAGCTCCAGTACCTGCGTTTGTTGTAGGGTAAAAAAATAAAATCTCAACCTAGAAAATGTGTTTCACATAATACTACACGACATATGGGCACATGACAACAACAACAACAACAACAACAACGATGACGACGACGACGATGACAACGACACAAGGCGTAGGTACCTGACATAAAATACACTATTATTATTATATCATGTTATAGGTACGGGCTACAACTGCGACCCATATTTTAAAAGCAATAAAAATCGCGTCGAACATTGTAAATCGGCGGCGGCGGCAGTAAATCGAACGGACGGTCGGCCGGGCAAACGCCACCGCGCCGCAATCTTGTTCCGCTTGTCCGCTGTATACCTACAGGTCGTAAATATCGGCGGCGGCGGCTCTTCGGTTTTTATCGTTATTTAAATGAGGCCAGTGCACACACGACGGACCGTCGTCGTCGGCGCACGTTAAATGTTGTACTCTCGCGCGTGTCCGAGTGCATCGACGGGGCGCGGGCGAGCGGTTTTTATAATAATAATATTATTATTAGTAGTAGTAGTAGTAGTAGTATATGTATTGTATGGTGGGCATCGGGCGCGAGCGCTTACCTCCGCCGCCTCGTCACATTATTACTATCATCAACGTCGTCGTATCGCGGGCGTGATTGTAAAAATAATATTATTTTTTTAATCGCTAGAATGGGAAAGAAGTCCGCTAGACCTACGCGCACGACATCTACCGCACACTCCGCCGGGGCCCCGGTTCGCGGCGCCATCTGACGGCCAACATGCGCGCACCGGTCGCGCCGTCTAAAATTCGAGATTTCGCGAGTCCGCCCACGCACGCACCCTGCACACTAACGACGGAAGACTTTCGGCAACGATCACGTCATGCGTCATACGTCATACGTCGCGGACAACGCGAATAATAATCGTATATGGGTTGACCTACCTAATCCATCTACGGATATACGGATTGTTGATGATTTCTTGGTATATTGACTTTATAGGAATGGCATAATAAATTATAATAATACACCTAACTTTTGAGTTTCGAGTGTGACATTTTTAAAAATGTTTATAAACGATCCGATTAATGTAAAACAATTTAACGTTATCAAGAAGAATTTTTGTCTATATTAGTTTTTCAAATAATGACCCTCCTCCCCTTTTTTAATTTTTAATTATTGAGCCGACACTTTTTTAAGAATTTTGACGTATCTAAATCAAATTTTGAACGTATAGTTTTTGTGTTATATAACCTATTATGTAACTATATTATTATCTGTACAATATGTTTCAAAGTGTTTTATTTATTTCAAATTTAATTCACAGTAAAAAAATCGATAGTTATACAAATAAGTATCACCATTAAATATTTAGTGGTTTAAGGTTGGTACCTATATATTGTAGTATATAATAATACACGACACTCTATATTGTACTACATGCGTTAGTGCATGGGCGATTTTGTATAATAAATACAGCGATTATATTATTAAATTAATATTTGCGATTTCTCAGAAGTAACTCACAATAACCATTGCAAATATGTATTTAAGATACATTAATATTGTCTCCAAATAAAATCCATATAAATATTAATAATAAATAATTGTAATGTACCTAGTTTCATATTAGGACTATCGATTAAATTAGCAAAAAAAAAAAAAATCAAAATTTAAGTTTTTATTAGGTAAGCAATGCTCAAAAATATAGGTAGTATCTTTTTAATAGTAAAATTCAATATTTAAAAACCATGTAAAATTAATGTACCTACCTATAATATATTTTTCTAGGACTTGTTTTTTAAATTTAATTTTGAAAACCCTAACGACTCAGTTTCAAAGGCCAATAAATTCGTATAAAGCTAGTTTTAGTAAAAATAATTATACGTTGTCCAGTTGTCCTGTTATAGTAATAGCCAATAGGTATAGATATAAGTATTGATTGGTGAAAATCGGAAAATTAGACCCCCATAAAACGATAGATGAATTTCCATTCAGTGATGCTTGCGTCAACAGAAACTACTTGCTATTATTTAAAAAATAAATTATAAAAAAAGGCGTAGGGGGTAAGCCACCGTTGATCGCCACGATTAGAAACACTATCATACGTGTACAATACAAATAATATTATAAAGGTACCTATATTATAACATTTTTCTATCATTTGTACCTATATTATATTTTTTTTTTTTTTTTTTTTTTTTTTTTTTTTATTGGGTAACCCGCGGCAACATAGGCCATTGGGTGTGGGGAGGGCACTGTAGGTTTTATATTGGGTAGGTTTGGTAGGTTTTATATTGGGTAGGTTGGTACACATGTGTGTTGTGTTTGGCAGAATTTCTAATGGGGCACCCGTAGGTTTCTGCCGTGCCCCGGGGTGGGGGGAAGGCGGCACTTGTTCTCCGGACACCGTGACTTGCACGGAGAAAAATGCCGCCCAGTGGTCGAGGATCGAACTCGGACCGGCTGTGCCGAATCCGTCGCGTTAGACCACTCGGCCACCTCGTCCCCCCCTATATTATATTATATTTTCTTATATCGAATGTTTGATGACACTAGTTCAAGAGCTCGCACAAGGGGGGCTGCTTAAGGGGCCATTGTCCCCCTGGGAACTTATAGCTGCATGAACTTTAATATTAATATCACCATTTAGATTATAAATAATTTTTGTCTTGCCCTGGGTGGGATTTTATCCTACAGCGAGGGCGCTTGCACTAGTTTGTGGTTACCGCCGTCTACCGGTTATGTACCTATAGCAGATGTTTGGAACACAAGGTATCGTTGCGCATAAGTACCTATAATATAGTAGGGATACCTATTGCAGACTAGTATTATTACATTTCAGTTTTTAAATACAAAATTTCTAATGATGTAGTTTTGATAAATTTGTTATATTAATACTTTGTAATAACTTAATACTAGCACCGTAGACCGAAACAATAAAATTATTGGTATACAAAACATTTGAAGACATACCTAAATATTATTATAAAAAATTACGCCACGCTTGAACCGAAACACGTTTATACGGACCAGTTTAATTTGAAACAGCCCATGAAAGAGCTGTAAGTTTGTCACATGTTTTCGTTTAATAATCTATACAAGAAAAATATTTCTATCGTCGGGCACTTAGGCAGCGTTATCATGGAATGCGTGTATACTAACTATATTACTACTGACCTCAGTCTTCGGATTGACGGGTATTATAAGAATAAAATATAACAATCGGTAAAAATAACTAACATGAAAACGAACTCTTTTACAACGTGTTTATAGGACGTATAATTTAGGTGGGTATTATAGTATACACATAATAAATTATCGAAAAACAATTTATTCGTTACCAGAAGAAGCGATAACGTTAGATATATGCGTATACAGTAGTTCAAGCCGAGTTCAAGCTCTCTCGGCAACACGTGGATATTAGGACGATGGTATTTCGTCTTCGGTTTTAATGACGATAATAATAATAATAATGATGAAAAAAAGAAACTGTTTTTTTGACATGAAATAATCACAAGTTCACCTAAATGAGTACCAGTTGCACAGACGGCGATTTGACTTTTACGAACTGCAGCTTTGTCACCGTAAACACCTATAATATTATTATTATACATTTTTTTTCCTATATTTTTTCATTGCAATGATCTCAAGGTCTTTGTCCCAATACTTATCACAAGTGATGGGTAGTAGGGAGATCATGTGATCTATTTATCTATGTATAATATATAGGTGCAATCGTTTACCCAAACGCGAAATCGCTCGCGACGTCCAAAAATCGACACGACTCGTATAGGTACGACTATAATGCATAATACGGGTTTTACATAATATTATGAATAAAAAATTTCGAAATATAAGATGCGTTCATACGTGTAGCAATGGCATTCATGTATATATATATATATATAATATGTTTGCTCGAGCGTGCTGCGGTGTGCATGGGAGTTAAGTCTGCATGTCAACGTCTGCTGACACTCGAACCTCCTATTTCATTATGGCTGGCCAACATGGCTGTGTGTGTACTCGGCGAGGTCCCGACGCAGCGACGGCGGCGGCGGAGGAACAGCAGCAGCAGCTGTCCGTTTGCCCGAAAATTACGAGGCCGCGTTCACACGTACTCGCGCGACCGGGTTTGACAAACGATATTATTATTATTATTATTATTGCAGTACAGTTATAATGAGCGAATACCACCGCCGTGACCTTAATCCGATATAGTATATAGGTATAGTGGTATAAATATAAATTTGATATATATATATATTATATTATGACTACGTGTTGTGATATTATTTTATAAATTTTGTTGTACGTTACCCTCGATCATCGATATACAGTACCTATTATTATTTTGATAAACTGACGCGAGGCTTCAAATACGGACGAGACGCGACAGACATAACTCGATACTATAATATAGACGTATATCAGTAGACTGCGTGTACTCCAGCTGACTGCCGAGTGTTGTAGGTATAATAATATAATAAACTTCGAATTTCAGAAATCATTTATCATCGACGCGTCCTTATTATACGATATAAGTGTACAGACCAATCTCAAACGGTTGGATTACATAAAACATTACATAACTCAAATTCAAGATAACGGAGAATCATTACTCACTATCGAACACGAGCACGTCGTATACATTTTTCGAATCATTACAAGATAATATTATATTGTTATTATAATATAGTGACCTATAATATAGTTACGTTTTTAATAGAAAACACATACACAAAATGGTGCTGAATAAGCATACAACCAATATTCTATAATATATAATAATACGTAAAGAAACGGGTGATATATATGCCGCGATGCAGACACTATTAGTAATTTTATAATAATATGAGTTACAGTGCGCTATTATCGCGCTAAAAAACGTCGATTAAAAAATATGCCTAAAAGTTCTAAAAATAAAATTTCGCAAATAGAAGACACAGCCCGAGTGTTGATGATTATTGTGTATGAGTCTACGAGTGAGTGAGAGAGGGATAGGTGACATGGCGGGGGGGCAGCGTAGTAGGTACAACGGCAAATAATAGGTGTCGTCGGGTTGAAGCGAATAAAATTTTTTTTTTTTGAAAAATTCATCTGTGGCATTGGCGGCTAAACCACTCCAATTAACATGGGAATTTGTAATACATGACGGAGAGAGGAAAAGAGACGGAAAATTACGGGCTGCAAAGAGTTCGGAATGGAATCGCAATAATTCTCATTGTTTCGAAAATATAATATAATGTAACCGTCCTCCGACCTAAACCCCGCCAACAACACTTCCAACATCCATCGGTGTGGCATGCAACAATTGCGGTCTGGACACGTCGTCGTCGGCGGCGGCAGAGGCAGAATGCTAATTTCGCGCCGCCGCCGCATAGGATAGAAATCTCTGTCGTCATCGCTGCCGCCGCCGCCGCCGCCGTCGAATACAAATTTAGCGCGCGTTAAATATTACTTATTACTTATTACTCGTTCTACATAATATTAACATAACATATTATTAGGTATACGATATTGTAATATTATCGATTTCATTACACTCCACGCGGTAATCGCATATAATATACATAATAATATTAATTATTATAATATAATTCAATATATTATATTATACGTTTTTCGGAATGTATATAATTATAACTTATACTCCCACTCCATAGCGTTTTCTAATATCCGCGTTGACGTTTTCGAGGTCTCAATATATTAATATATAATATCTACTGATGCAGTAGGTTGTAAAGTTGTAGGTAGGTACACACAATAAATAAACAGCGTTTTTCGCATTTATACGTCAAACCGACGAAAATATAACACTACAGACGTTGTGTACACAACATCGAAACGCGCGAAGACCGCTGCTGCATTATTCTATTGGTGCCTACATGATAATATATTCGCGCGCGCGTGTGTGTGTGTGTGTGTGTGTGAGTGCGCGCGTCCACACAGTGGTCATCGGTCGAACGGAATTTATAAAGCCACGTTATTTTCGTACGAGACACCGAGCGATAAATTTCGCGAAATTTATATAAAAATACGACACGAAAAACAATTTCACGTTTAGAATTTATCGCTCCGCGCGTAATAAATAAAACGTGTAATAGTGTCATATTATGCTGCGCGACCACTCCTATACATGCAGTGCGCATGTACAATAATAATATAATACTTATGATAATAACAACAATAATAATAATAATAATTATAATAATATGTGCGATTTTATTTATTACAGTTCAGAGCGCGCGCGCTTATATAGGCATATAATATAGGACGATATATAGAAGACAAATGTTGATTTAAAGCTAGCGATAATCAAATAGAGTGTAATAATATGGGCGGCAGGCCTATAATATATTATAATATTATTATTAAACCGTAAAAGTGTTTGAAAGTTAACCGAGCGTGCATAATGATACGTGCACAGGTATACAATGTCCGGTATACATATAGGCGACCGCGATAGAGATTGAAATAATAAAATTGTGTCGGCGGCGTCGCGGCGAGACGGCGAGACGGCCCGTGTCTGTCCGTCCGCCGTCTCTGTACTTTAATATTATCTATTATCATACATACACACGTTGTAAATATCGCGTAAAACGGACGGACCGATTGACGTGTCCTATACTCCTATGATTATAATGAATTATCGTGACCCCGGGCCTCAGACCGCGTACCTGTAATATAATTGATTCAAATGTTTTTGACGATATTACGAGAAAAAAATCGTATTAGCCGGCGGAATTTTAACGAAAACAAAGCATATCGAGTACCTACGTACGTAGTCGGTGTATAAATCATATTATTATTAATTTAATTTATGCTATCCGTATACGAAAAACCTAATTGCATAGTAAACGCCGAAGCACGCCAGCCGCTGCGGCGGCGGCGGTGATTTAAATTAAAATATTCAAAGAAGCAAACGAGTTTGAGTCGAACCGCGGCTGCTATATTATTTTGTTGTATATAATATGTATGCACAACCACAGACCGCGACCAATCTGATTTTGGTGGATTTTCATTACCCCCCACACCCATCGCCCATTATGCTTTATATAAGAATAAAGTCACACCGTGTTCTCGAGCCCATTAATAAAATACACACGGATATCGTACACCAAATAGAATAATAATGTCTACAATATCGCACCTAAACAAATGGGGGTGTATACTTAGTCAAATCTCACGATATTCATAACATTAGGTATATTATAATTATTGTCAACGTTCAAATTTATAATATAATTATTCAACATTAAAGTCAATATAATATTATAATGTCAGACGTTGAGCTAAAAGACATTTAACGTTTTGCTTTGTTTAAATGTATGATGGTAGGGATTGAATATTAATTTTGAAATAATTATTTCCGTTGTAGGTACGGTTTATTAGTCGGGAATTTGTTTAATGCATGTTCATATAGGTATCATAATTATGTTTATTATACTTTATACACTTTGTGTTCACCTATATATAATATACAGTTTAATGTGTAACATTCTGTGGAGTGATTTCGATATAAAAAGTAATTCAGTTCAAATTTCGGTCGAATAAATCCAATGACGTTAGGTTAAATGTGACGTGTTCGTGATATTAGCTGCGAGTAGGTACTGAGTATATACCATGTTAGTGTAAGATCGTTATCGTAATTAGCATACTGGTTTGTAATAGAAGTTTGTACTCGAATAATTAGAATTATAACGACAATATATCATTGAGTGCGAAACGTTTTATTTGAAGCACAATATTATATTATTATATATACGAATAAAACCTTTTAACAAATTTTTAACACGGAAAAATGATTGTGATAGGGGGTGGGGGAGGGAAACGTTAATTACCGTATATTTTTGCTACAGCAGCAGTGGGTGTTAATTCTGAGCTATTTATACGTAAATCGAGACAGTTAAATTGTCACCTTTCAATAGTTAGTTCTTAAAAACCAGTGTAGCCTATGCGTTGCTGTGCAGTGTAAAATATTTAAACTGCTGCACAGGCTCTAATCAACGTCGCTGCGGTTTCGATAAAAATCGGATAGTACCTACCTATATATGGCTATATACAGTATATACTTGAGTCAACCCACCCGTGTCGAGAATTGAAAATTTTTTCAGAGAACGAAAGAAAAAAATACGCAAAACAATGACGTATATAGGTACAATTATGTATACGGTGCCTGCAGTATTATAATATGACATTGTTGTTGTGTGCGGCGGGCGCGTGCGATTCTTTCACTCTACGGCGGCGGCGTCGTACCTACACCGTGAAATTCCGACCGGCTACAATAATATCATATGTGGATCCCCGGGACGAACACACTCGCGATGGGTCTTTGAAAAGAAAGGGCTTTCTCTATACTCTTTGTGGTTTTTTTCTTTTCTTTTGACCTATCGCGTCTACCTGCGGCCTGCACAACCTCCCGCTGCAGGGGGCTCTCGTTCCCCGCCTCCCCCTCGTCGTCAGGCAAATCCTCCGCTGCGGCACACACACGCGCACGCTGTACCCGCTATATATAATACGTGTACACATGCAACACAAATACCCCGTCCGATATGTAGTCGTGTTTTAGGACCAGTTTTCATATATATTATACGAGTTTATAATATTATTATATACGGTGTTATCTGCCAGTGGGAATCGTTGGGGAGTTGGTATATTTTTTTCGTCTGACCTTGGCGTCTCCCGAAGAATGTATATACATGTGTTTTGTACCTACGTATTTTGTATATATTTATATATATATTATTTATAATATGCGTTTGCAAGAGTATATATGCCTATATTATATACAAGCAATAATGCACTACAGCGGTGTATAGTCTGTAGGTATATAGTGCGTTCTGTATTGGTACGAGTCATCGCGTGTGTAGTAAAACGAATGGGGGGAGGGGAGGAGGACTGAGGAGGAGGAATGAACAATAATTAAAAGTATCCGAACGAAACACTATAATAGTGTATAGGTACAATTCCAGAGGAGTTCAAATTTCAAACGAATGAGAAGATAATGATATTGGCTAAAAAATAATATATTGAATACAAGTATACAACTGCTGTTAATATTTTAATGCTCACAGTACGCGTCGCACGAGATTTACCCATTTTGCAGTCCGCGCGGTGAAGGAATGTTATTACGATTTCCGAATTTTCCAATGCGACAATAATTCCTTCATCGCAACTCGCGCACTTGTCGGCCGCGCGTTTGTCGCATGTGCGCGTGAAGTTCTCTCCCCACGCGCGAATACATAAATATATATACCTACCTATATTAATACATATACATATAATATAATATATATATATATACGACATATACACATATATACGAATATAAATCAAACACATCCGGCGCGTTTGAAATAATTTGTATTGTATGTGTATGATATATATATATTATATGTGTGCGTACGAGGCGAATAATATAATATCCTAACCACCGCTGCCACCAATGCACACGTACACGCGAGCAGTGTACAACTGTTATATGCCTACTATAAATATACACGCGGAGAGAAGATTTCGTCGTACACGTGTTACAGGCTAATAAATCCCGTTGGCCTTTTCCCTCTCGGCTCTTAACCCTTTCACACACACACACATACGTGCGCATGCGTATTATTCGGCTGTCGCCGTTGCCGTCCACCGACTTTCCGAAACTCGCAGATTATACGCTTATGCACGCCACACACACACACACACACACACACACACACACACATATATATTATTATATTCGAAGAGGATTTAAATTATTCAACATTTAATCACGGAAACCTCCAGTCATACATGTATAAACACGCGCACGACACACAGCGCATACCTATATTAAGTATATATATATATATGCGTATAGGATATCGTCGTGGCCTCTATATTATGCAGCAAATGGCACGCAGAGCCAAAAGATTAATATATACGCACCACGGGCCCGCCGATATATAGTGCTACCGCCGGGTAACCCTTTTACTACCCTCGGCCGAAGTTCTCTCGATAACCGCCGCACATTTTCCATTTCACCGGACACACGGGGTGAAATACATTATGATATGTATGTATATATAAGTCATATATACGCGCATTTGACGGCCGTCGATCAGAATATATATAGACATACACGTGTGCAGTGCAACTGCAGCTGCGGTTCAAAGGCTGTGCACCATTTTTGTAAACTTTATATTATTATACCACGGTTCATCACGCCGTTATATTGTAGCGCGTTCGAAATAATTACTGTTTGTAAATAACGTCCATGGCGGGTCGGCATTAAATCAGGTTCAGCTTGCCACTGCATTTAAAACCTTTCTAATTTCTATCCACTTTTAAAATGTTATTTAAACATCAGTCGTTAACAGATTACGACTAATCGGTAAAGCGTAAGCTACTAAGCATTAACTATTTTGACGACGATTGATGCCGTACACTTTTACAATAAATTAAACCGAATAAAGATCAACCCCCACTAATATTATTGTTTAGAAAAACTGATTGTGTGGATTATATTAAACATAATACCTATGGTAATAATTTATTAAAATATATTTACGATATAAATTAAATAGGTGCCCCAATGCATTTAATTATCAAGCGAAAAAACTTTTATTATTTTGTATGTTTAAATCGTTAATTATATTCAATTTTGGTTTAATGCAGTTTTCTAATTTGTAAAAATGGCTTAATTTTAATATTGATTGTGAATTATTATATTTCAGAATTAATTTATTGTTTTAGAATTTAAACTGAAAATAGGCATATTCAAATAATAGAAACAAAATTATATTATCAACTAGAATTTTCTAGTATTATAGAATAATTTGGGAAGGTTGTTTTTGATACAATATTATCATTTTTAATAAACTATTAATATTATAACCTAGCTATAATACATTAAGTGTACCTATTCACAATTAGGTATTATATTGGCTTAATAGATTAATTAAATATAAGTCAATCATTTTTATACAACACAAATTTAAAATATCGCAAAACTATAAAGCAGAATAGTTTATGATAATATAATAAAAATATTAAATATAAGCTATAAGCTTCATCAAAATCATGATATTACAAATGCAAGTTTGTAAATTATTAAAATGTTGTTAACTTTAAAATCGCATCATTGATTGTTATTTTTATTCAAAAAAAATTTTAATAAAACATATTATATAGGTAACAATATAACAATATAACATTATAATATTATACTCTTATAAATTAATAATAGTTGCAAATATTTTTTATGGATTACCTTCAGTTGAAGAAAAAAGTCATCTAAATGTGTATTAATTATCCAAAAGACAGTATATTTGTAGGTACAACACTAATTATCACTCGAAACGCCAACATTATAATTTATCTAACTTTAAAGACTAAAATAAACTAAATAATAAACTTAAGAATCACATTCATAAAAAATATTTAAAAAATAAATAACTTTTGATAACTTTTGGCGGGATTGCTGCGCACTATAAATGATACGCTCCGCGAGCGGAAAAGGCGGTAGATCTATTGACGATCGGTCGCGAAATATGATCATGGCAACTGTGTATGGCAAACGAATGGGCTGTCCTTGGGGGTGGCTGTGGACAAGAGGCCATTAAAAAATAACTTGCAGCTGCGATAGGGGATGGAAGAACCCTCGGGAATCGAAAAAAACCGGTATTAGGGTGAGCACTGCTGCAATCATTCACCAACGAAAACGAGCTGATTTGAAAATGTCGTCGATTATGCAAAGGGAATACGCATTTAGTTCGTGCATACTGCATGTAAATTATGCGTAGAGACTAGAAGTACATATTGTGTACGGAAATGTTTTGCCGATAATGCGATGAAACGATCAAGTCAACATCACATTATTATTAAGTCTCGGTGACACGATATAATAATAATTAATAAATGTGTTTAAAAAGCTATTCAACGATTTGACGAATAATTTTGTTCATGTGATGATACTATAATTATTAACGGACAATTAATTACGAATAAAGCTGCAGATCTTAATATCTTTCATGATATTTAATAATAAAATGTATACTACATTTAATAAACTATTTAGTTGAAAATGCCGTCAGTTTTATTATCGTTATTGAGAGATTAAACCTCGGATTGAGCCTCTAGCTTACCATTCATTAATAATTCTATTTTTATTAAATCGTACCGTTTGTCATAAACTATCGCTTATAGTTAAGTTAAGTCACTGCAGCGTTCGAAAAAGACAATACCCAATAGTCGTGATCCTACCAGCTATAGCTACATAATATAATATAATATAGTCGCGCAATATTGCAATAATAATATTATTATGTATAATAAGACATTATTATAACTATTGATCCATTATAAGACGTGTATATTACAATACGAATGTTGTGTGTAAACGTTGTGTACGACTTTTTTTATTTATATTTTTTTTTATGTAATTTACATTATTATAGGGCACCTTTACGATATATTGTTTATTCCTATTGTATAGCACCTGCCTCTCGTAATCTATTAGACAATTATTATTATTATTGTCCGTTATCAATCGATCGGGTCGCGTGCGAATGAATACGCGTGTATATAATATAGTTGCTCTGGTACTTTATATACCTACATCGCACTGCTGCGGTAGAGTGCTACGATGGAGCAGGGAAAACCGAACCGGTATAAGGAGGTTGTGTCGAAAACTACAACGGCGACTCGCACGCAGACACGAACCGTTTCTTTTGAATTCAATGTACACGTTGTTGCGCAACCGTGCATGCACACGCTGTGTATATTGCATCCAGGTGGCCGGTGCAGGCAATGGTTAAATGTGACATGGCCCATAAAAACTAGGTCATAAAATCCATCTCGTTTATGTGGAGTATGTATACAAGGCCAGTCCCTTCCTTTATTTCTTTTTTTTCCCCGGAAAGGGACCCGAAATCGTCTTATGATGGGACACACACGCACACACGGGGTGCCAGTAACAGTAACGTTATGTAAGTGTACTCACCTTTTTCGTGTACGTCGATTTAGTGCTCCGCGGACAAGGACGATTTTGGATCTGAAACAAAAAATATCGCGGGGGTAAGTTTTTATTATTATTATTATTTTATTTAAATCGCAGCTATCGTTTTTTGCACATGCAGCATTATCACTATTATAAGTGTCTGATGACCTATATCGTGGCTATATGACAATGCTAATTCCTAATATTAGGTTTTTAATTTAAAAGCTAAAATATCATAATAAATGTGTCTTGACGGACGGCACAAAAAATTATTTATAAAATTAATTAATGAAAACGCATTTCATTAGTATATTTTCAATGGCCAGAACGTCCACTGTCTAGCCGAAGTACCTTAGAGACACACAAAGACGGCACGTAATGACGTTTTTGCCCAATGGCCTAGGACGGATTCATTAATTTTTTTTTACACTTCGTTATTCAAGCCTACGCGCTAATCCAAAGAATCGTATATTTTAATATATTATGTACTACGACTATTTAGTATGTCCGCGGAGAGGATTTTCAATTTGCATTTGACGTTATGGTCATTTAGACTGTCACATCCGTATCGTTGATATAACAAATTTAAAATAAAAAAAACTATATATGTGCGAGGGATAAGCCCACACTGGTGCTCAATATAGTAATTGTTTTTTTTTTGTTTTTTTTTTTAGAATAATTCAATTAATGTAAAAACCACCCACATTGGAAACATATACGAAAATAACTTCGAAAATTCGTTCTGCTGTCGCCTGGGGATGATCTATATCCGAAACTAAATGTATCCCACTAACGAACCGTGAAATTTGTTTTCAACACTTAAGGACAGAACCTTGCCGGGTACACAATGTTTGCAAACAAATCGAACACTATTTTTCTTTTTTTATTATTCGCCAAAGAAAGAAAAAAATCATACCCGTGAACCGAAAGAACCATTGTTCAAATTGGTAGATTCAATGGCCTGGCCTTGGATTTAAGACTGTTGTGACGGCAAACGGTTAAAAATTTTATATTAGCGATTACCTACAGCGAAATCGGTTTTGTTCAATATTGATTGTAAAGCAGTGGTATAATAACCAAATATTATATTTTGTATTTTTTACAAATATTAATATATTTTATTTATTATTAAAAATCTACAATGCATAACAAAGTAGGTAACAAATAAATATGTACATATATAATATTAGATATATAAGCGCAATGTAAAAATTAAAAATTCAAGTAAATCAAGTTTTTATATCAAATAATAAAATTACGCAACATTAATAAGTTATATAATGCTGATAATATTATTATACATTTTGAAAAAATATCGTACAAATTGCAGGCATTTATTTCATAGCGTAGAATAATATACCTATATTATTCAATAATAAAATGTTCAAATGTAAGGACTTTTTTACAATGTAATTTTTGCCCAAGTTTTATAAATCACATTTTGACTTTAGAAAGGGCATATCGTGCTTGCTATTTGTCACTTGAAAAAAAGTTCAACCGTATAAACGATTAAAAAAAACAACTTCGTTGACGATTTCTCATGCACATCATATTATAATGCTTTTAGGTATGCAAATAAATAAAAAAAACGGTCGACATTTATGTGTCATATTAATGGGAGACATTTACCAGTCAGTTTTACAAGCTACATGTCATATGATAATATATGGTGTCAGCGAAGAGTATATGGCGTTATTTATGGTTAATACGTTTAGTTCGCATTCCATCACGCTCGCACGTTATCTTTTTATTTGGATTGCTTTTTAATTCAAAGACCTTTTTTTAAATATACTTTGTTAAACGTCGTTACACGCATATAGTACCTATACCTACGTATATGACCCGCGTAGTCAAATTTAACAATAAGAATAGGTACTACTGTTTGATGATGAGGTATAAAAAAAAAAAAAAAAAACAGTAAATTATGTATTTTAATTGCAGAGACGTCTACGATATTTCTCTTTTTTTTTCTCTCTTTCTATCCTTTTTTCCGAGGACAATTTTCTAACCTGTCGCATGGACTTAGGCAATAAATCTAAGTAATGTATAGCCGGAAACTTCCTCGGTCACGGTCGGGAAAAGTGTACTTCGCTACCAAAAAAAAGTATAATGTATATGCACTAAAGGTAGAGGTCACGAAACATTTGGATTAAAAAAAATAAAATAAATACGCGGGCGGTGTTTAACTATATGTGTACAAAATATAAATAATCAGAGCGTATTTAAAAGTATTATTATAAGATATACCTATGTTATATATTATAACTACTTTGAACCCATAAGGGGTTCACCGATTATTTGGCCGTTTTCTTTCAATTCCAACTTTGCATATATTTATCAGTAATCAGCTGCGCCGCCTGCGTATACTTGTTGCTCCTGTAAGCTCGTTATTATTCAGACACGCGACACGTTATTCTCTCACTCCATCTCTATCCGTCTATCTCCATTATAATTGGAATACAGTGTCTCAGACTCAAGACTGTGGTGTTCGTTTTTAATTAACTAATTAAGTAAATAAAGTAAATTATATATTATAATAACGGCGCACCTACACTTAACCGAGTCCTCAAACAGATAACCACGCAAAAGTATATAAATAATAAAATAATTCAATAGACAATCGAATTATTATAGACGCCGAAGTAATAATATCTATACTATCTGTTAACTATGCAACTGAACTACTGAACTCATGTTTGGATGAAATGCAATTTAAATCTACTTACATATATTATGAACTATGACTATTAAGTATCAACATAAATAAAATAAATCGTTATACCTACTAACTGGCTACTGTGAATTCGCATTTAATTACAAAATAAGCACGATAACATTTTAGAGACAGTGCATCGTGCTTTAATGTAATTTTTGTACGTATGGTTTTTCTTTAATTAAATTAGGTGCTTGTATTTATGGTATAGTTGCGGTTAACTTAAATTTAAATCTCAAAAATAATATCATTATATAATGTAAAATTGTTTGAAATTCGATAAAAGCATAAACTGATATTTATTTGTTATTATACGTAGGTACGCGTATGTCATTATTACAACCTATTACATTGACAGCTCATATAGAAATGACTTCCATAGATGATACCTATTGCTGTCATTAATAATTCATAGATACCTACTATATTGATATTATTATTATTTATCCTTTTATATATTATGCTGTAGACTGTAGTGTTACAACATTAGTATTGAATTAATTAATTTGTTTCTAATAATGTATTTAAAAAAGGTAACACAATAAGGTAATTTGTTTTAAATAAAAATATAGTAAAATATCAACAGTTAATTTTTAATACTTGAGTTCATTTTATTGTAAATGGTACTTAATTCATAAAGTTTATGCGGTTGATTAATTTTTCCATCAAAACATGGCGGTATTAAAAGAGATAGACATTGAATGATATTGATCCGTGAAAAATTACTTTTAACCTTTGAGTAGCTACAAAGTATACGAATACGGGATTGTCAAAATATTTTATCGCATTACATGGTATCGCATCAGTAAAAACATATTTACCATCAAAGTCATACCGATTTATGGTACATATTTTCAAATTAATCGAAATTACGCAGAGAACAGGAATTAAAATAACAATAATTATTATACAGCAGTGCCATAAAATGGTGTATAGGTACATATAGAGTGTAGACTCGCCGAGAGTACAAATTAAATATATTATAGTCTGAGCGGACGAGGGAAGAGACCTGAGAAAGTAACGAAAATGGATAAAACTCTTTAGGAAAGTCAAACCTACAGCGATATGCAAAACGTTTTAAACTTTCGAGGATATATATTATTATATATACGTATATTGGAGCGTTCGCGGTTTCTTATCAGCGTCGTATATTCGTTTATATATTATATATAATATGTATATATATATAATAAATATGCAGTTACGCTACCGACGCCAACAGTGGCGAAATAATTAAAACCGATTCCATTAAAGTCGACCGAGTCCCGCAATTATTCACCTCATCTCGAGTTCACACAAATATATATTTATATAATTATATATATATATATATATATATATTTCAAGCGGTTTTTGTAGAACCAAAAAACCAATTTATTCTCCTTTCTACTCCCTCGCCCGGTCGCCCGGTCGTCGTCGTCGTCGGTTTTCTTTGTTTAATTCATGAACGCGCGCGCCGCCACCAGGAGCTATTTGTCGGCGAACGGACGAGTGGGGAGGAGTGCCCGCCGCCGCCGCAGCGTTCGCCGAAGGGGTACATTTATCTCTGCCGGCCCTTAATGCGTATTCCATGCAAATACCATCCCCGGCCCGCCCGCCCGCCATCGCGTATACATATACATATACGCCACCACCGCACATTCATTGGCAGTGGCAGCGACGGTACCGAAACTGATCGGCCGAAATCGACCTCCCGTCCTCCGCAGTCAGTGGTGCAGTGTTGTATATGCGCGTATTATATTATGAACAGAAGGGTGAGCGCATCGGCCGGCCGAAACAATAAATCTCTGTTGATTCATTGGTTGCCAAAAAAAAAATACCTAGGAGAAAAATGTAAAAACCCTAAGGAAAAATACAGATGGCTATGGTCTAATGTGGTCCATCGTCGCTTATTGTAATTCGTGTTTAAGGCGTTCATGTGGGTGTATATACATTGATACGTGCGTTAACCATTGTATATAAGTACTACTTTTACGTATTACATGCCTTTAAACATATTGTTATGTATAGGTAATAACGTTTCACATAAAATATATCAATATAATAATGTACCCATATTATTTTAACGGCGGTAGCGCATTCAACAGGTTATTTTTATTAATCCGATCTCTTCATTAGTTAATTTCAATCCCTATTTGTATAATTAAAAAATATCGACTCGTAAAAATTCTGTCCAAGTCTTTTATTTTTTCATAATTCATAATTTATTTAATAATTACATTTTATTGGAGCTCCACACATTTTCAACATGCAGTTTTTCGATTTATTAAAAACTCACTTTTAATTCACGTTTGATTTAATCGTTGTTATATCTAACGGAGATGAATATCATAGAATTTTTAAGATGAACAATAAATTAAAAATTTGAAAATACAATTTATAGTTACCTTATTTTAAAAGAAAAAAGTTTCTTCTTTTAGAAGAAATTGTCAAGATTGAGTAAAAAGAAAGTATAGAATATATTTTTGTAGTTTCAAGCAGATAACAGTCGCATGAATAATATAGTATTGGTACTTTGAAGAATTATAAAGTATTCGATTTTTTCGATTTAATCAGGGATACCAAAAAAAAAAAAAAACGTATTAAGATAAACTACGCGGAAAAAATTATGAGATTTAAAAGCGAGCACATTTATTTTTTTTTATCGATTTTTTATAAAATTTAAATTTTTATACGTAATTTCACAGTTTTAAGTTTTTGATTGTATTCTGGACCTATGCGGTTTTGTGTAAAACCAGAAAATCCTCGTTTATCGTTTGAAGGTATTCTTGTACATCAGAAAAAAGTTGCATAAATAAAAAATGTCTTATGCGTGGACGATTTATTAGGGTAGTTTTTTTCTTAGTCACCGACATATTTCTTTGGATATACCTAAGTGGTCGCCAGGAAAGTGCCCGGTTTTATTGAAGCCTAGTGTCCCTGCGTAAGAAAAAAAGTCGCCTGCAGATATTGTCACGCGTAAAGGCGTTTAAGGCAACGGTATGATATATATTATAAGGATAGACGTATAATATATGTAGATAAATTTGGGGAAGGATGAAAAAATGTCGTCCAAGAAAAAAAAAAGGATGAAAAAAATATTTCACGAGACTCACAAATCATTCTCTGCTGTCTCTTAGCATCGGCCGCAGTTTTATTATGTATGCAAATTTTCGAAAACACGCACCCCCTTCACTTGTGCTGAGCGTGCCAAAGGCTCGGACTATAAATCACCGGCTGCCACGTCTCTTGCAGGGACAATGTTTCACCCTGCAGAAATAAAAAAAATACATTTTTCCGACAGACCTTGAGTAAAATTTTATTTTCTACTTGATAACCATTTTTGTGACCTATAAAATAGTATATTGTGTCTCCGTTAAATCTTAAACTATGCGAAAATATTAAAATTTTTTAATGTTTGTGTTTTCAATAACTGATACAAAAAATACCGACATGGGTATGGTTACACTAAAATCAATGAATTACGATTTAACGAATTGTATTAACAAAGTTTTAACATTTATATATAGCTGTATATAGGAATATCGATATTTTATGAAATAATTTATGGCTCATGTATTTTAATATACCTGTATATATGTATGAAATAACCTTTATGCGAATTAATGAATACAACGGATTAATAAATTATAAAAGCGACAAATCGTACTTACATATTATTTCGTAGAGCGAAACTAGTTCGAAATATGTTACATATATATATTATTTGTACAAGACTGCGAAATACATTATACGTACTCAATTTCAGGATTCGACAGAAATATTATAATTATATAAAATAAAAGCGATAGCTAGGTATATTTAGATACAAACGCCTAATATTTTTATATCCGTCATAATAATATGTAAGTTCAGAGGCACGAGAAAGTGTGTGGATATTTTTCTTTTTAGGTTAAGCACATTGATATACCTGTGTGTAAGGTATTATGTTTCCCGTCTATATATATAAAATGTTAGTCGAAGGCTCTTTTAGTCTGGACATTCCGTACAATATACGTATAATACATATTATAAATGTCGTAACCTAACGTCTATCGTCGACGACGATGGCTAGCGCACACAATATAATATAGTATATAATAATAATTACGATTAAGTCGTCAACAACTTGTCAACCGTATGCGCCGCCACTGTCGCCACCGAGCCCCAGGGCTGAACCGGCGTAACCGTTTTTTTTCCTTTAAAGGGAACCTGGCGTGTATGTATATGCGTGTATATTATTCTACACGCTATTCGATAGGTACGCGCGGCGAAACGGAGTATAGAAAAAATGTCCTTTCGCGAAAGAAAGAGAAAAAAATGCGATTACAACAGTTACGCACAGACACTAATAATATATAATAAAATACACACACACATACCGATGTAATATAATAATATAACGGATCCCGAATAATATCGTTCTTATTTTGTATATATATATATATATATTATGTTATTATGTTATGTTATTCGAACACTTTACTATAATGTACCGTTTGGGACACAGAATTACACACGGCATATCTATATATAACGGTCTGTCCGTGTACACAATATATATCTATCGATGTAGGAACAATACAGGACGACCCTGCGATATTGCAGTGTTGTGTATAACATATGTGTCGCGTGGTGACCCGCGTGCGAGAATCGTATTCATCTATGTATGTATGTATGTATGCGTATGTATATAAGTGTATATATATAGGTATATGTATGTATATATGTGTATGTATGTATGTATGGATATGCGTGTGCGTATGTGTGCGAGAGAGTGTGTCTATGCGTGTGCAAGAGTGAGAATATTTTGCGCAGCTCGGCACTTTTGCATAAATTTATCCCGCCCTGCTGGGTGGCTGGCAGTACATAAACTATATGTATACAAATTACCTCCGCGATACCGTCAGCACAATCTAAGTTATTCAGCCACCACGACAAAATTTTGTCTCGCACATTATATTATAAAATTTCTCATCCCAAGGCCACCATTGCACTCCGTTCGGCAAAATGTAATATATCAACGTTTTAACTATCATGCGATACGATTAGAATTATTTTTTTTCTTAAAGAGCCAACAGTGTTTATGTGAAATTGTTGACGTAAGACAAGGAACGTTTTACACGCAATAAAGTTCAGTTCATATTTTTTTTTTCGAAATCGTTAAAAACCTATAGGTACAGAAAACGTGACTGCAAGTGATATGGAAAGTTACATTCTATAGACGTCTGAGAGCCTTCAATTACAAAAAGTCGTGATTTAACGAGTTGAATGAAAATTTAAGAATACAAATTATTAGAAAAAAAAAACATCATATTATTATAGTACCAGCGTTCGGTTAAACAGTTTTCAAAGGTTCAAAATGCACGCCCTTGCATCAGTGGCTTAAGAGTATATAGTTGTTCTTAACATGAATTTAGATTTTAAATAGCAAATTTTAATGAAGCGATTACAGTAAGTTAAAGCGATAAAAACGAAAAACAACTATTAACATTACCTAAGTATATAGTCTGTACTAGCCTGCAACGCGATGTATATTATTAGCTAATAAGTTTTAATAATCCAGAGCATACATTATGGTCAATAATTGAGACGCTAACTCACAAACGTTATGCTCGTGTAGTTATTATATTTGTAATAAGTTATTATTACTATAAATTCTTATTTGAAAGAATATGTAAATAATGTTTTATATTTACAAATTAAAGCGATTTTTAAACGAGAAGTCACGTTAAGAAACGGCATATTATATGATACATAAATACACTCACGTTTTATACGGCAATACACATTACCGGATTACCTATACATAGTACCTATTAAATAAAGTACCAGTCTACCAAAATGTCCAATCAAAAGTCATACGTTTAAGTAATTTCAAGTTCAAGCCACTGAGCAGACGAAAGATAATAAATATGAAACACTTTTAAAACAATTCATAATATAATATAAACTCGAGAATGTTATTATTGTAGAATACTTTTGATGATACATATTTTTGCAGTTAGTATGGTTTAAAAATCCTACGAATAGATCGATTATGGTTGAGTGTGTATAGTATTGAGTTTGATGTAACTATAGGTATGTGAAACCTGAAAATATTGAGAAAGGTCAATTGTAACACTGTATGCGAAGAAACCTATATTTTCTCGTAGGTGCACTACTGTACTAGCTAATATTCAATCGAAAACATTTTTAAAGGCAGTAAAACAAAAAATATATTCTTTTAAAACACCTTTGCGGCTAGAAATAAATCATAATATTATAAATCAACTTAAAAACAAGTAACTTTAAGGTATTTCACTCATTTTTGTGTAGGTAATGCATACATTGTGTAATCAATATATAAATTCGTGAATCTCTAAAACGTTTGATCTCGCTATGACATTACCCGATCGATTTTTAACTGCATCCCAGCTTACAAACGAGGTAATAAAATATCATGATCATTATATTGGGATTTTATTCATATAAAAATGTGTCGTGAACGTGATATAATATTTTTTAACCACTGATGCAGTTCGAGAAAAGCCGTTGCAGTAAAAGGCGTGACGAGGTAAAAGAAATGAAAATAAGAGTGTACCTACACAAAATCATAGGATATATTGTGAACTTCCACAGCTATATGCAACCATATACTATATACATATTATTTTATAAACGTATAAATATATACGATGCGTACGAGGAACGAGCGATGACGTGTCGTCGTTGATTAATTAAAACGCTTTGCGGTGGTGCATACTACAGCAGTTGTAGGTATATCATACACATACCTACAGCACACCATACACCATCATAATATTCACGTGTGTGTCTCTCGTCTGTATGTGCGATAGTGTTATGTATATCTCGCCACGTCTGAATCTGTGTGGGGAGAGGAACACGTCGTATTTCATTTTTAATTGGGCCTCGCGCGATCGTGTGTGTGCGCGCGCGCGTGTGCGTTTGATATTATTATATTTATTTTATGTAGGTATAGAGCGTTTGTTTGCGCCGTTTCGGTACCTATGTTGTGTGAAAAAAAATTTAGAGAAAATAATATCGCGAGTCCAACGTGTGTGATGCAATACGTCTACGGAGGTAAAATTAAACAAACCGGAAAGAAGAAAAAAAAACCAAACAAACAGACGACATTTTACGCGAGAAGAAACCACGGCGGCGAAAACCACGACGACGTTTGGCAATAACCGCGGCGTCGTCGCGGACTATCATATTATTATTATTATTATTATAGCGTATTTTAAATTTGTCTGTCGGTTTTCTTGGCTCCAAGCCCACCACCACCACCATCGACACTGTACACCGGACACGCAAGTATGTATATACTGCAGCTTGTATACCTGCCGAAAAGTTTA
This sequence comes from Metopolophium dirhodum, assembly GCF_019925205.1. Taxonomy (NCBI): domain Eukaryota; kingdom Metazoa; phylum Arthropoda; class Insecta; order Hemiptera; family Aphididae; genus Metopolophium; species Metopolophium dirhodum. Next base: position 24,137,173 of record NC_083561.1, read on the forward strand.
CCGACCACGCCATATTTTGAAAGTTTAATTTTGTTTTACCTATATATTATATATATATATATAATGTTGGTATACCTAGGTATACCGAGACCAAACACATCGATTTTCTGCTACACACAATGTTATGTAGGGGTACAATTCATAATATTCATCTACTTATATAATATTATAATATACGTACCTATATTATATAATGGAAACTTTGTATTTTCCACCTATTCTATAATATATATATATAGTTGGTATAGGTACGTATCCCTTTGTTTGCACATGCCTTTCGGTTTCATGTATAACGTCATATACGATGTCTATGGAAATGAAAAACGAGAAATCCTATGTATAGTATTATATTTTATGGGAGGTAACCTACCTATATTATATTTTTTTTAAGTTGTAGACCGTATTTAGGTAAATTGTATACATAAAAAGTAATGTTTTTCGGCAGATTCGACTAAAATAATATTAGCTGTTCACTTTTGGTCACTTTTGGCATTATAAGTCAATTAATTATACGTTTGATTGACAAGTGCCGTTTTTATACCTACTTGGGAAAAAAATCAGAGCGCCGCGCTGAAAGCATACATCACGTTTTGATATGAACATAATATTATAATATAAACGATTGCAAACCTACCCGTCAGAGGCCACGACGAATAATTTACTTTTGCCACCGTCGTGGCACCTAACCTACGCGATAATAAGGTTTCGTGATGTATCAATGCAAAGCGGAATTCAGTACGGTCATCAATCGATTATTAAACATTGTACATTCAACAAAATATAGAATCATGCGTAAGCATAGCTGCAGTATGCCTACAATCCCATACTTTTATTTAAAAATATAATTCTTATTATTCCGACAAATATATTTTGTTCAGCATACGTGATATCATAACGGAAATATTGTCTCTATCGGTTCACTTCGTCCGACTGCAGCGATCGCGGTCACGCTATACACCTATGGAAAACACGCAACATCACGACCGAGTAATATAGGCACACGAGGTGGACGCAAGTGTGAAAAGGACTTGGATATACATTACAATAGTGGTTAGAAGATGTGATGATTGGTGTATACATGTCACAGTCCGCAGAACCTATTTTCCGCAGTTCTTAACAAGGTAACGCGCCTGTCATCCGGTAGAAATTTAAATTCTGATGCCGGTTTTCAATGAATATAACTATTCTCATTAAATAAGATGTTTTGTAACTGCAGAGAGTACAACGTACCTATACTTGGTCATTAAATTCATCACGTGTTTGAAAAATTATCTGACATTTATTATATAGGTAGGTATACACATATAGTAATATAGTCACAAAACAATACAATTTTCCCAATTTATTAAAAATTTTCTAACGGTAAAATACGCAGGAAAATACCACGAGGAGTAATCCAATATCCGTAGTAAATAACTTATTAAGTATACTTTGGTAAATCGACAATATATTAGATAATCCACTTTTAAATTATTTTCTATAACTAGGTATAGTAAAACTCGTTTAATATATTATCTAAAAATTATTCTGTTTGTAATGTATAGTAAATAACGATAACCTATATGGGTACTTGCCCAAAAAAAATTTTAAATTCTAATAAACACGTGCTGTTGCTTTTCTTCAAAAATGAAAATAAATATTCTTTGACTTTATGTCAAAAACGAAACCAGTGTTATACGTAGTATGCTTATTGATTAGAAGTATATTTTGTAAGAAATTGAGTGTTTTTACTTTTTACGCTTTTAAGTTTTAAAAAATTCAATTAATTTACTGATTTACATTTTCTGCTGTAACAGTCATCATGGACGATACAGAACAATCATAATTAAAATTGGATACAAAGAATAAAAATATTAAGACATTATGACCTTTCCATTCAAACTATTTAAATAATCAAACTAATTAATTATTATAATTATTTAATAATCAACACTGAAATAAAATTGATTTATTATAATAAAATAATGATCAATCATTATAAATTATAACATTTTTTGCTGAATTGAATAACATAGACATGGAATATAAAGACTTTCCGACCTTTACATTCACATAATGTCGATACCTAATCAAACTAATTAATTATTATCATTCAATAATTAATACTGAAGGTAATTTACTTACCACAAAATAATATCAATACATTATTGTACGTGACTTATTTATCTTTGCTGAATGGACAAAATAGAAATTTTTGTATGTGGAAAATAAGTATGTTTTTAAGTAACTAGTCTAGTAATAATATTATGTAAATTGTAAAATATAATAATACAAACAATTTAAACATTAATTAAATTATTGATTTTTAAATATAGTTTGATAAAGTTTAAAACTAATAAAATTTCATAGTTGATAATTTGAATCATTTAAATAATTAAAATGGTTATGTACCTAGTTGCAACCTTTAATGATCGATTAATGTTTAATAAGTACCTATAATATTAAATTTAATGTTTCGCAAGTAAACATGTACTTTAATATTATTAATCTTGAAATTGGAGTTTACAACTGACTATGGGTATAGACTAGACTATAGAAAATTTGTTTATAAAAACGAACACAAAATGTAATTTTTAATAAATTAAACAAGTTAATATAAAAATAATATGTAAGTATACATACAATATAAAATAACTATTTATTTTGATATATATCTATGTGTTTTTCCATTTTCCTGTGTAAGGAAAATGTAAGGCTTTCACCACTGTTCACCTTGTGTATGAAATATCAAACAAATATTTTTTTTTAAATAAATAATTAATAAGGTGTGAACGAGTTAAATTTTTTAAGCAAGTGGATTAATTTGAATGTATCTAATTTATTATGCATTACATTATGTTAGCAAGTCGAATAACCGGATCGTGCTCAGTGAATTGTATGTAGGTAGATTTTATGATTAATGTTATAGTTTAAAAGCAAATAATAAGTTATTGAAAAATCAAAATTGCCAATATAGTACCTATATAAAACGCCAACAATCAACTCAACTTTTAAATATGATTAAATACTTTCAGAACTAGGAAGGTAGAAACTTATTAGTTATTAATACCTGTAATATATTATAAAAATTGTTCAAAACATTAGACATTTTATTATTAAATCCTGAGTAGGTCAACGAACAAAATTAATAAAAATTATTAATAATTTATAAAAAAAATTAAATTACAGTTTGAATAACGTAATTTATTATAATGACAAAATTATATGAAATAAGTAGGTACCATTAGATATTACATGTAAAACAATAATGATGAAAACCCAAGTGGTCTGGTAAAACAGACAGACTAAAGTGGAAATAAAGTATAATATGCCGCGCGGGTTTGGGTAGGAGAATAAAAAAAAACTGGTAAGAAAAACAGCACGAGGGAACAACATTCCATCAAATGTGTAGCCTTGCGACCGTGGTGGCGACAACGTCTTCGGCGCAATACATTAAAATAATTCGTTAAATCGACAATCTGGTTTTGTATACCTACCTATACTCTTCTTCTCTGTTCCGTATACTCTCATTCGAATTCAACGCTATACGCCTATATAATACCCAATAAACGATACCCTAGTTAAGAATGTCTAAATGTATACTAATATATAAAGCTGTAGAGTTTGTTTGTTTGTTTGTTTGTTTGAACGCGATAATCTTAGAAACTACTGGTTCTATACTGGACGAATTGAAAAATTATTTTTTTGTTGTATAGTCCATTCATAGAGGATGGCTATATAACACCAAGCTACGACAAATTAATAGAAACCTGGAGAAGTGCTCAAACAGGGATTTTGAGATTTACGATTTACGGTGGAAATGTAAGGTTATCTATTTAAACCAAATATCCTTAAAAAAAAGATTATTTAACGTATTCTGTAGATCAATAATTATAGTATGTTAATTAAATAACTTCAATAAACCTGACAACTAACAATAAAAAATTTCCTATAACGACGTTTTAATTTAAGCACACTTTCAAGTCACGAATTCGATAAAGCAAATTTATGGCACCTGTTTTCACATTCATTCATAATATCAGTTGATTACTGCAGTTGATCACAGTCCAAATACATTAAATAAGACAAATTTAACGATTTTAAAAGTAATAATTATCATACCGTTACTGCGATTTGTGATTTTGTGAACACGACACGGCGAGTACCTACTAAGTATACAATATAATAATGCGTTAATAATTTCGTTAAGCAAAAGTTCAACAAAAACACGGCTACTGTTATAAATGGAAAAATCATAAGAGAAATATATAAATAAATAAAGTTTTTGAATTGCATAAAACTGGTCTATGTTAACAACATATTATATATAGCAAAGTACGGCACGTGCGCGTTATATTACATATTTTGAGATGTCTGAACATGTAAGTCCCCTGCTGATCTTGTGAAAGCTTTCTATCCCGGAGAACGTGATGCAGAATCTGTTTTTTTCTTTATAATATACACTATACAGTATACAGTAAAACGAACGCGGTGTGACCCAGTATTTCACTAAAGCGTAGGCGTGGCTTAATATGGACCATGTAGCGTCGTATAGCGATGTCCAGAGATAGGGTTTTTATTAGACCACCGAGTGTCTGGTTGGAATGAATGGTCTTTCTGCTCCGAGAGATTCAAGAATTTTATCAAGATGCACAATCGGCGAGCGAAAAATAAGAAATTTACAAGAATATTATCATTAAATCATACATTTGGTGACAATTTATTCACCTACAAGATATTTCAGGCACATATAAATTATATAAGAAATTGAGCGATTGATAGTTTATAGTATGAGAACAAAAATAGTTAAAATGTAATTAAAAGTTAAGTATTAATTTAAGAAAAAAAGCAATCAATGCAAAAATCATTGCAATACGCCTATATGAGTATACTCTTTGTCGTACTCCAGAGCGTAGCGAATTAGAATATAAAAGTATATTATGTCTGCAGGGACTCCTAGCTATATAGGTACGTTAATTGATCAATCACAGATCGAGCTGGTTCAGAGATTCTTCTTGAAATTCGCAGTTTTTAGACAAGGTTTAATGTGTCCACCACACCGCGATTACACCATATAGTTTCAACCTCATTACAGCTTTCGTCTCTTGCCGACCGTAGAGCATCTCTTGCTTATTCCATTCTTAATAGCCTCTTAAATGACCACTTTTATTCACCCAAAATCCACTCCGAAATGTTGCTTATTTTTTAACCAGATTTGAACTTCTGAATATTATACCTACTGCAGCCCTTTATTTATAATATCATTGCAAGATGCTAATAAATCTCATACTGATTTATGTTAAATGCTATTTAATATTATGTTCACATAAACTATTTTATACTTTATTGTAATTGCTATGTTATTGTTATTACTAGATAATATATTATCATTAATTTTAAATAATATTAAATACTGTGTATTATCCTGGTATTATATGAATTGGCTTTGTGCCGTGATAAACAAATAAATATAAAATAAAGAAGATACGCGCGTCATGCTGCGGTTGATTACAAAAGGTTAGTGGGTACAATGTTAGACCCTAAAATTAAAATTAAACTTCGATCGGTGTTCGACTAACCTTAACCGTTATTATAATAAATTATTGATCGTCAAGTATTTTAAACTTGACATAGGTACGTTTACTCTGCGAATACAATATGATACTAAAATACAAAATACTCTGACATTAGCGAACAATATTATTGGCTGGAGGGTAAAATAAATGTATGCTCTTCAACAATGAGTATATTAATGTTATGACGGGAAATTGACAGAGTATACAGAAATTGCCCCGTTGGACTTGTTTGATGGACAGGACAATCAATTTTCAGTTCCGCGACCAGTCCTGACGGATGTTGCGTCACAGACAACGACCATTGCTGCTTTTCGTTGCAGTACTAACAAGACAATGATTTTTATTATCCGCCAAAAAACCATAGTAAGGCAGGACAAGGTCTTAAGTAAAAGAAAATATTATTTTATTTTATAAATGCCCGGAGTGCGTTTTGCAAATGGCTATAAAAAAAAATCGTTCGTTTAGACCATAAATGCGTTATATATATTATGTAAGTTTTGAAAAAATTCATAAATATTTTATTATTTGAATATATTTGAAGAAATGTGCTGGGATAACATCAAGGAAACGTTTGTTTCTTAGGAAAAGGTGAATATTGTCAGCATGTTATTAGAATTTAACGCGAATAAAATGAAATCATGCAGACTTTAGATGAAGTGATAAAGTTATCATGTTTTCAATTAAGTTTCAATGAAACGTGGAAACGAGTCGTTCGTTAATTAGTTTGTCCAATGATCGACATATGTTTAAATCATTTACCTACTTACTATTTATTCAGATTATATATAGGTACTTCCACTTAAAATACATTTATAATTTATACGGAGATAATTACATTACGTCTTAAATCAATATATTATTTTAAATACCTATATACGACTTTACAATATAATATTACAAAACATTTTTATTGCAATTTACTAAAATACAATCGTTTTAAGAGTTTTGATACTTTGTTAATTTTTATATTCATTTAAAATATAATCCGAGAATACCTACCTCAGTAATAATATGTTAAAAAAATATTTTGAGTCTAGATTTCCGTTTATTTTTAATACATTCTATATTAAAAATATGTTCATTTTTAAAATTACTTTCAACATTATAAATTATAATAGAAACAATGTAGTATTCGATTAACGTTAATCTTGTAATAAATTATGCGATAAGTTATAATGCATCTTAGTATTACAGTTGAGGTATTTTGACATTCAAGTGGAAGCTGATGTTCTAGATAGTATATATAGTGTTATTGTGATCAAGAAACGATTTGAAACTGAAATACCAGACGAGGAGAAAAACGAGGAAGTAAATGGCTGCGCCAAATAAGTCTAAAATGATTGCGAGGGAAAAACCAAAAAAAAAAAGCTAACGATTGAACGCATTAACTTTCCAAATGGGCACAATCCATACGACACATTTGATATCCGTCCATAAACAAAGTAAATAAATCTGTGCAAAGACAATGGAAAATGAAAAACCTGATGTTTCAGTGTTTAATGAACAATGAAGTTCAGATACGAGTCGTCATCGCGGATGTCAGAGATTTGTTAATATTGACGCATTAAATTCGCATTACAGTCGGTTTTTACACGGAAAAAGAAAAATGTCCAATAAAAAACGTTTTGTATTTGTGCCATTTGTCGTATCTGCTATGCAGCGGGCGATTAAAATCCCATTTAGACCCGACTTAGAGAGCTTATTGCTTTCCGCCCAAAAACAATCCCCCTTTAAACCCCTTCCCGTGCCAACTCACACACCCCGGGACGTAATGTACACCCCGGATACGTGCTGTACACTCTGTTATGAGATTTTTTTTTTTCATTTATGTTACACTTGTCCTAATGCGAAATCGATAATGTCCCTTTTAGAGGCCCGCGTGACCGAAAATGTCCACTTTTAAAAATATAGTCATATAAACCCGAAGCCCAACGGTTAACCGTATACACAGTACCGCTGCCATTAAACATATGTAATCGAAAATAAACTGTAAGCCTCAATAACATAATATAGAGGTATCTATTTGAAAAATATCAAAACAAATACGAAAAAAAAATTATATAATACAATAGAAGTTTAATATTATTCGAAAACGCTAATAATATCCATCTAATATATTATTATACGTCTTATAATTTTGTTTTTTAGATATACACAGATATATTATGTATGGAAATATTTTTAAGTATGTACAATATTATGATTAATCGGTGTATTATAAGTTGTTTGTGTAATAGAATAATACCAGCTATATTATGCCTAGTGCACACATAATAATATAATATACACGACTATCACCGCAAATCGCAATATATTTTTCCCACAGTTAGTTATATCAATTTCACCGCGGATTGATCCTGGCGCGTATAGACGCCGCGTGTCATTATTAATTGATCGACAAGGCCGATCAGCGTGTTGTGTAAATAGAGTTATCAATCCATATCGGGGGAGTGGACCATCATCGTACCGGTTATCTGTGGACACGTTAAGGACATCAGAGCATAGTGCGAAGGAAAATAATACGACTCTTTGTCGGACTGTATATGAAACGAAGAAACTCTAGAAAAACCTATACGTATAAAATATACTAGTGTATACATCAATAATACGTCTATTATATTATAGCGTCTTATAAAATAACAAAACGTTTAAGGACTTGACGAAAAACCGCTTCCTAATTATATTTTATTTTACCATGGACCAATGTAATATGCGCGTTTGACGCGATAACTACAACTATATAGTTTGCACGCGTTTCTAAATTGTACGAATTCCAACAGGTAGATAATCCATATTTTCACACTCAGACTGCAGTAAAGTTCGAAGGTAATCGAGATAATCATTTAGAATGTGCGCATACAATGAGTGTCACAGGTCAATTTCAGGGTAGATTATATTTGAAAGCATATATTATTATATACCTACAGCGCAGCTGTTAATTAAATGGTATTTGTTGGTCCTCATCGTGCGCGACTGAATGGCCGATATCATTTGTTAACTGCAGAGTACAATATTTATCACGCGTATCCAGATTTTTGAATTTATTATAATTAATTATGCCGCATTTCGATAAATTTATTTTATAATTATTAGTAATTGTTTAACTAAGAGAGTGGAAACACTTAATTTCCCATACTATATAGGCGTACTAATACAGACTATTGTGAAATACGTAAGAACTAAGGTCAATAAGTTTTTTTTATTGTTCTTAAACAAAATTACTCTCATGACGTAGGTACAATACTAATAATTTAATAATCAAGTATTTTAATTTTGTTTATCAATTTCATAACAATATATTTATCGTTATTATACTAGTCGTAATATGAGAAAGACGGTTATTAAAATAATAATGATAATAATAATATGAATGATCTTAATTTGAAAATAATATATTAATTTAACTTTGGTCAAGTAGGTATGCTATAATAATATTACATTACCTATACATAATATTAAATAATGTTTAAATAATATTTTTCATAATAATATGTCATTGAAATCGAGTAATCGCACTGGAAATTTATACGCTGGATTTATTGGCACGGACCTTGACAGTGGCTGCCGGCACCGGAGTTGGATTACTCACGGCGATGAAAAGTTCACAAAGTTTTGGCTATAAAGTAGTTTTGTTTTAAGCTTCGGGTATTAAAGTCGTGTCTAAGATTTTGGCAAACCTTTTCGCAATACGTCTGCGGCTTAATGCAACAATATACTAATATAACTCACAATATAAATATAATATATTCGACTTCGGTGGTTGGTGGAGGTGCTGCCGAGGGTAATGTTTAAATTGTGGGTAGTCAATAATTATTGTAATACAATTATGACATAGTTTGCCTAAAACTTCAGTTAGTTGGTTACGGAAAGCTGGATCGTCACCGGTCGATTGACAAAATATGCTTTCCTCTTATGTTTAGGTACCGACTTTTTGTCGATGAGGAGGTTTTTCGATCGACACGTTACCATGTCGAACCAATGTTATACCGGCAATTGAAGAATAAAAAATGGGTAGTAGGACAATAGTTATTTATTTATACCTCAGATACGAGTTATAAGACTTGATTTAATTCTGCCAACCAAAATGTTGTGTAATTAATGATCTTTATAACGGCAAAAACAAAAGAGAAACAAAATAGTACCCTGCATTATATTATGGAATGTGCTTTAGGCACATACCTATATTATATTATATTATGTTTACAATTTTATCCTCAGTGATAAAAGTACAAAATATAATATCCAATTTTCAGACGACCACACTATATGTAGGTACATTGTGTGGAATATACCTATATATAAGACATAGGTACAGTCGTTATATATACACATATTTTTTTTGGTCGTATACATTTACGGAGAATTTCTATTAAATTCACATAAATATTGCTATACGTTCCACTCCTAACCACAACGTCAGATAGCGTGTTGATACTTTTTTCGTATTCCATTGTCGAAGCAAGTATTATTATACACTCTCGGTCACGTTCCTCGCCCAACACGAATGTCAACCGGTACAGTCCCCGCCACTGCAGTGTCGCCGCCGCCACCGCCACCAGGTCCAACATCACAAGGCGCATCACCGGTTGGGCAACCCCCCTTAAATGTTTGTGTATGTACATAAATAATATTATTTGCATCCAAAGTATAAAACATTGTAAGTACCAACAACCTATATATTATACTATATACGCTAGCTACAGCAGATCATGCGCGAACATAATAATATATTTCCCTAGGCTGTATAATAATAATATAATACACCTACCATATATAGGTACAATATTATTAAAGAAAAACAACAATAAATAACTATAATAATATAGGTACGAGTAATTACTTATCAATATAGTATGTGCCGTATACAATTGAAACGCGTGACATTATTGAACTCCGTTTTTGTCATGGATATAGTAGGTACGTTAAAATCATTTAAAACGTTTATTAAATGATAAACAATATTGTAGTCTTATAATCTTATAGCTGGTCGATAAATAATAACATTTATCTTACATACATTATACATACCTACCAAATAAACATTAATAATATTATTTATTTTATATTTCTGCAACTATATTATATTTAATAACTAATTTAATAATAACTTTGATTGATTGAAATTAAATATATTTTTTAATTTTAATGTTATTGAATTAATTAGTCAAACACAAAATAATCTTTAACAAATTTAAAAGTTAATAATATATTAATTAATAATTAGATAACTATTTTAATAGTATACTATAATATTATTATGCATAATACATAATTTTAAAATATAGGTATACATTTTTAAGCATTTTATCTTTTATATCTATTAGTATAATTTTATTGATAGAATGCTCAAATTTTTAAGATTTATAATGTTTCTATGGTATCAAAAAACCTATTAAAAATTAAGGTTTAAATTAATTTTATCAGTTTTAAAAGCAATTTGATACGATAATATTAGTACAATTATAATTTAACCTTTATCCATCTATTTTTAATTTAAGTAAGTACCTACCTACCTTTAATTAATTTAAAAACAGTAACTTTTTAAATTATATTTTAAATCCTGATAAAATTAATTCAACCATTCAAATTAAAATAAGCTAACGCATAGCTATAATTAAAATGTATCATTTAGTAACAATCAATAATATAAATTACTTTAATTCAACTCTTATTTTAATACAATATACGTAAATAATAATACGATTCTAAAAAGAAATTGTAATCCAATTTATTATTATATATGTATACACCTACTTATACCTACTGTTTATACACTTTATTTTTTACTCGTAGCACCTACGACCTACCCATAAACAATCAGACAAGTTGATAAATATTTAGTAGGGCTTTTCTGACAAAAATTATCATTAAACAAGCATTATCGTATACCTACCTATACGCTGTCAGCGAATAACGCAATAGATTTTCTACAAGTGTGTCGTTTGGCGGTAGCTGCTGTACAATATATGTGTGTACATCGTTTATGTATATAATATAGTACGTAAAGAGTATTCAATTTGATCGTTTGAATAATAAAACGACGCTTTTTTTTTTTTAAACGGATTTACATCCTACCGCGTATCTCATGTACGCGTAGTATAGTATAGTATATTATATTATACAAAAGTGAAGAGAAACGAATGATGTGGAAGGAGAGAGAGAGAAAAATTATTAAGTTAACGACGTGTAAACACGGGTTTTTATTGACGGTAATTGGTCGGAGCGCCGTGGCCGAGGCAAAAATATGGTCGAAACCAGGTCGTAAAACAGTCTGTGCACAACGACCTAAAGTGCCGAGGAGCGTGCCGCCGTCGCCGCCGGTTTGCATGCGTGTGTGTTTAATGTGAAGATGTGTGTGTACACTCGTTCGTGTGTGAGTGATAAAATCACATACACTCCCCCTTGTACATAAATTAGGCATGTTTATGATGCGGTTTTTTTTTTTTCGAAAACTCTTTACCACAAGATACGCGCCGCCGACGCGCAGCTTTCCGAGTTTCCCGCTTACAGGTATATATATTATAATAGGCATCAATCTCGATCTTTAAGACGCGGGTACACTGCAGCTGCAGCAGCAGCAATCACCGCGCGAATCGCCCGCGACATGTCATATAACGATATAATAATATTACGATATAAACTATATTAATTTTAATCTCTATTCATCTATCGGTCGGTCCCCGACGACGACGCGTCGTCTGCGCTGCAGTCCGATTAATCATCATCATCATCATCATCTTCATATTATTATAATATAACGGCGGACATTATATTACATATCCCATAAATATATTAAGCGCATGTATATAGGTATACACGCGATTGTTGTTAAATTGAGCCATTAAAAAAATAAAAAAAACGGTCGTAAATATTCGGCGAGCGGCTACTGCTGCTGCTGCCTCTGCTGTGTATATATATATACCTTAACAGTGGATAGGTCGGTTTATAAGTGTGTGCTCTCGGGCTGCCGCCGTCGTCGCCACCGCCGCCGTTGTTTATGATCCGTACGGTAATTAACCTGTGCGCGTGATTGAAATCGTTAATATAATGATCTCTCGTGTAAAATAACATCAGATATAGCCACTATATTATATTATAGGTACCGCCGCACAGCTCTCTGTGTCGCGAAGACATGATTTTTTTTTCTATATATATATATATATATACATATAGTACCTATATACCTACACGCTCAACTGCTTACATATTATTATAGATAAACCTATATAGGTGTATTATTATTATCTTTCTTCTCCCCCCACGCACCCCAAAGTATCCAGTGAAATTGCAAATTATATTTTTTAATTAAACGGTTCTGCAAAATATAATACTATACATTTATAACTACGTTGGTCTCTTACATAATCTCTTTTCGTTTATCATCGCGTCAGATGTAGGTTTAGTGAGTATTTAAGTCGATATATAATACAGCTAGGTACCTATGTGGTATTTCTATTTATAGACCTGTTATAAAGTATTCAGATTTATATATTATTAGTCATTATACCTACATATTATATACAATGTGCTTTGAGTTTATTGTAATATTTAATAATATTTAGGTAAGAATACATTGAAAATAGTTAATACCTACTGATATTTAATTAGCTACATATACTTGATTTAACAATAGATAATTCACGTTATTTTAGATGCAAAATATAATGCACTGACAATATAATATATTATATACATGTTCTAATTATATACCTATGTGGTTATGCATAATAGTTAAAAAAAACTGGCCTGTTTGTTTATTTATATAATATTGAAACGGTTTTAAAATAGTTTTACCAAACGAAAAAATTAGGTTTTATATTCATATTTTGTATTCCGTTATTACACCTAGTTCAAACAACCTGAATGTTTCCTGTATTCATTTAAAAAATTAAAAACAATTATATATAAAGTACCTACCTATATTGGTACCTAATACATCTTAAACGTAATGTCTTACACCTACACAACGATATAATGATGTGTTCTATATACCTAATATATATATATATATAATAAACTAAAAAAATATTGGATGAACTTAGAAGTAAATTATTAAAATAAGTTTTATAATTTAATAAAGTTGTATACAAATGTATTTTCATAAAAAGTTGTTCATAGAAATACTTTAAAATTAATAATGAATTATAATTAATAACTTAATGTGTTTTGCCATTCTGTTTATACGATAATCTTATATATTATATACTCGTATACCTACTAAAATTATTACCTATATGGATTTATAAAAGCAAAGAAACAAAAAAAATTAAATTTTATTTATGCTATAATGACTCAATTACTTAATTAGTAATAGGTACATATACTATGATATAACTATTACCTAGTATGTATTTATTTATTATGTAAACTTTATGATAATTAACCGTTATTCTATATATAATCAAAGACGATAAACAAATACAGATTTATAAGGATTCGAGTAAAATATAATTTAGATATTATAATGGGAATGTATTATGATAGGTATATACTATTGTATTGTACAGATACAGATATAGGTATATATATATAGGAAGATAGGTATCAATATAATATATTGAAACATTCTAAATAATTCGTGATGATATAATATGGTCATCTCAACATATTACAACCTATGTAATAGCAAATTGGTACAAAATATAGATATTTTATTCATTTTTGTATACTACCGACTTGAGTCAAAAAAAAAACTAAACAAACGTATCTTCTTATACCGAACTAACGACATAAAAAAACGTAACGAATAATAAGAACATGACGTGTAGGTACACGCGTATATATGCCTACCTATATACATAATATATTATACGTTTATGTACTACGATAGAAAATGGTATATTATCACTCACCGAGTATACGCGTTGGTCCTGTGAGATCTCTTGAATGGCGAGTTGTAGACGTCAATTAACTGTGTTTAGAATAATGTGTGTTTTTGATCAAATAAAAATAATAATAATAAAAAACCAAACAAACAAAACAAAAACCGCGGAGGTTTAAATAACTATTATTCTAGTGATGATTGAAAAAAAAAATCGTTTCAACAAAAATCGAATACCGTACAACGAAAAACTGTGGCGGTTAAAATATAAAACGACCGGTGTTTAGCATGCATTTTTTCGACGCGATTAAAAATACGATTTTCCGCGTGTTTATAAATATACGTCTGTCGTAAATATTTTTGGCGGGCCGGCGAGAACGGTGAAAAAAATCAAATATTGTATTATTGCAATGCGTAATAAACGGAAAAAATATTATATTAAAATATTGCGAATAAAAAAATAATAAACAAATAATAATGACGACGGCGACGACGACGTAATAATATAATAATATAATAATAATATTACAGAGGAGAACCAAAACAAACGAAATAAAAATACAATGTATACAGAAGCGGCGTGGAAATGGAACACGACGATATAAAAGCTATAAAGTGTGCTGTGTGTGTTATGGGCTCCAAAAAGTTTGTCCTTACAATAATGGGACGTGAATCGAAGTGTTGGGCGGGAGAATGGTTTACGGTCTCGGAACTGATAGAGAGCCCGGCCCCCTGTGCTACCGCCCGCCCGCTACAAGACCCCGCCGCCCCGCCGCCATCCACCACCGCTGCCACGGCCGCCGCCGGCAGGCAGTCGCATAAAGAATATGACCGCGCGGCGGCGGTGGTGGCGATGGTAGCGCGCGTGGTATGAACGGAGACGGCGGTGGCGGGGAGCGGGCGGGCGGGCGGGCGGAGACGGACGGACGGACGGACGCCGGCGCCGACGGAGCAAGCAACATACGGGCCGGCCGTGCGTCGGACGGAGAAGCGACGACGATGATGACGACGACTACGACGGCGGCGACGACGACGACACACGCACGCCGCGCACACCTCCCGTCGGCCCGCGCGTGCAAACACGCGCGCACACAC
The DNA here is from genome assembly GCF_019925205.1 of Metopolophium dirhodum. Taxonomy (NCBI): domain Eukaryota; kingdom Metazoa; phylum Arthropoda; class Insecta; order Hemiptera; family Aphididae; genus Metopolophium; species Metopolophium dirhodum. The sequence continues at coordinate 24,152,644 of NC_083561.1, forward strand.
GGGCCCGCGCGCACACACGTACGTGGTGCGCGCGGTGCTCGTATATCGTCCGCGCGCGCATTGCGCCTGTCCTGCCCGCCGCCGGAGACTTACGAGTTACGACGACGTTTCCGCGCCGCGCCGCCGACCGGCCGAACGCGAAGTCAATAAAGTCACCGCCGCCGCCGTAATTTGCGACGCGCGAGCGTAACGCGCGCGCGACGGACTCGCCACGGATTATTCGTTATTGGCGACAGCAGATTTTTTCGTCTCTCACCCCACCCCACTTCCTTCTTAAATTTGCTGTAGCGAAGAGCTCGACGAATTTTGTGCCCGTAACCACGTATACCGCGGTAACGACAGTGTCTTTCCGTCGTACGATCGTATAATGACGATACGGCGTGCGGTACGACGGTAAACGACACGGTTTTACGACCACCGTAGTTATATTTTATTATATTAGGCGGGACACTGTGGCGTGGTACAAGACCAGTACACGAATTTAACAAAACCTCGTGCGCCGCCAACACCTGTTGCCCGGTGAGCTGGCCGCCGCCCCGCGCGCGCGATCAAATTCGCGCCATGTCCTACAATACCCCCAACCCCCCACCGACCACCAAAAACGACACTTTATCCGCCACTGTGTTTATACACGCGTACACGCCAAAGTAGCTAAGTCGAGGAAAAAATTATTTTCATTAGTTTGAAAATAATAATATTATGTCATAATATTTTTATTTTTTTTTTCCATTATGAAACTAATATCTAAAAAGGCACCTCTATACACATAAAAATGGACGTTGGTATATATGGCTGTCTGTAATTAAAATAGACTAAAATACTATACTGGATAGTTTTTATTAAAAGTTATATCCATAAACATTCCTTGAGACTTTGAGGGTGTTTATAGCTTATCTTTTCAATCCTTATATAGGTTGCTATATACTATATAGAAACCTATATAAGGTTAGGTTATATAGTATATAGGGTGGCTCACACATGAATTTAGCTTTCGGCTCACGAAAAGAGGATTTTTTTTTAATAATATAGGGTTCTCGGCGTTGTCGCATTGGTTGCACATTATAATAAACTAGTAGAAATATGGAATATTATACATTTTCTTACAAATATATTAATTATAAAAAAAAAAACAAATATTTGCCACGAGCGTGCGGGTGCCGGGCGGAACAGCTATAGTATTGTATATATAATACGAAAATCAGAATATTATGTATAATATAATGAACCTATAAGTAACCTACCTATAATAGGAATTAACTCATATAGTCGTCGATGTAGGTACATGGTACTTTTCACGTAGATATATAGGTATGTAAATTTAATCTAACTTTAGATATCTACTACCAATCATAAACTATTACAGTATTACCTATATTTATATGAATATGTTTATGTTAATTACTATTCTATGTTTTTCTAGCCATGTTTGATTTCAATTTTTTTTTTCAAATATCAGATATTCAGATTGTATTAATATTACCGTGTTTTAATTTTGTATTTAAATCAGGCTTGAATTAATTGGTGTGTACATCTAGTTTTAAACAATACGATATGACACTCTTTGTAATAAATTAATGAAAGTCTTTGTTTAGTTTTACATTTAAAAAAAAAAATTAAATATTCAAATAATTCCTAAATTTTATTTATTCTTGCTGAAAACAATGCTTTTTAGAATTAATATAAAATATTTTAAGAATGACAAAAATAAAGAAAACCATTCCTTTTGTCACTGTATAATAAATTATAATATTATTAGATGTGTTATATATTATTTTATGTTTATAATATTTTATACTCCTACAAAGTATTTGTCTTATATATTTTGTTTCAGAATGGGTGCCTACGTGCAATAGCTGTATACCTAGATATACACTGTGCTGCAACGCTCTAATGCACATAATATTATAACTATACATTTTATACAATATAATAAAATATTACATTATTTAGATTATAAGTAAATATTGCATTACGTTTTAATATTTATAGTATATATTATGGGTAGGTACATCTATTGAGATATAATAGTCAATAGATTATATAAGTATATTGTTAGTTTTATTGAAAGCAAGTAATTTAATTCTTTAACTTTTTATTTTGGTTCCTAATAATAGTGAAGGAAATAAATTACATCGTCTGAATCCCTTGAGACATGCCATGCACACCGCTTTATTCTATACATTGCTAGGGGAGAATGGTCAAATTTTGAAAACTTTGTATCCGGATCACTCCTTAGAGCTTGACTGTACTAGCCATGATGACTATAGTAGGTAGTTTAGGTGTTACTGTGTTAGTCAAGATGAATTCTTTGATCAGGTAAAAAAATGCTCCTATGGGACGTGATAACTTTAGGGAGAACACCTGTGGTATTGAAACTTTCAAATACTATTATTGGAAAGTGGAAACCTAAAACGATTTATAAAAATAAAATACGAAATAAAATCTAATTCTATAAACGGGAATATGCATTCACCAATATAATTTTCATACAATACAATTTTAACATTTTAGAAATAATAATGTTGTTACCTTTTTTAAATGTATACGTAGGTACTGTTTTTGATAAGGGTATAGTAGTTAATAGTTAATAACATTGTAGAACCTATGTAAAAAATGAAGAGTAAAAAGTGTATAACACATATTAATATGCGTTTACTCAATTATTGTATGCGTAAACGCGAAATGTATAATTAGTGTATATGAAAATATTGTAATACATACCAATGATCTATACATAATACATATATTACCAATAGAAGAGTCATCAATAGTAAATCCTTAAAATAAAGCAAGTTTGAAGTTACAAATAGTTTTACAAAAAATGTGAAAAACTCCCCTCGGTATTAAATTCATTTATAGCAATATCACCCATACACTCGCGAGTGTTTTCAAATTAATAGTGTTATAAATACTATTATATATTAAATGTAATGGTGAATCTTTAAGTAGGTAGAAATTGCATCCCCGAACCGAAACCCATTTATTTTTGGAACATTTATAAACACGAGTCTTTTAATACTTCATAATAAATTATATTATTATTACTATAATTATATTATTTCAAATGCATATAGATAAAGATAATTATCACAGACATTTTTTATGCCAATTCTAATGTAGATAGAAATAAAAATGACAGAAAAACTATGTCTCAAGTGAAATATATGACAGATTTTAAGGTTTAAATCGAAAAGTAGTTTTTGGATCAAACATTTTAAGATTCCTGTCAGTCCTAACTTCCTATCTATATTGACGTCACTCGGCAATAACCGTTTGTTTTTTTTTTTTTTTTTTATCAAACTACTATAAGTGTGTTTTCGAATCAAATTCGTGACGATCGGTGGTTGTCCAAGAAATCGTGTTTGAACATAAATAATATATTGCGAACGTGACAAGCGTGTGATAAAATGATTTCATAAGCAAGATCCTATATGTGATAAATTAAATTACCAATTTAAAGATTTAAAATTGTTAATATTATGCATTTATTGAACATGTTCAATAATTGTGTGCGTGTGTGCAATCAATGATTATTGACGCACAAAACAATTTACTATAATAGTTAAATATTAGGTCCGAAAAAATGCCATAAAATTAAAACAACCCTAACAATACCACTATGTATTTCGATTTGAATTAAATATCTAAGCCATTTTTCATTCTATATAAATCCTGTAGTTTGTAAAAGTATTAGTCGACTTTTATTTTAATACACTATAAATTACACTTAAACTTCTTTCTTGTTAACATATTTGTGTAATATATGTAAGTGAGTACCTACTACCTACTGAAATTTCGAAAAATGTTGTCAACGTACATACATATAGTCGTATTACCTATAGGTATTTACGAAGTAAATAAGTTAAGACAGTTAAATTATATAACATTTATTTTAATTGTGTGGTATTTCAAGAACAACCCTATCATATTTTCATATTAAGGTTATTATGATTTATAAGTTTACGCACGTGCAAGACTAACATCTATTAGAAATACTGCGATAAGTACCAAATTATATTATTATCAATTATCATAAAATATAATCCATTTAATTTATGGTATAGAAAACATTACTTTATCTAGCAAAATTGACATGATCTTATGCGATGATTTATAATATTTCGTGTATTATATAATCAAAGATTGTTGTTAGTTATTATACTTATTTATGATATACCTATTCAATTTTATTCTTTTATGGTATATAATTAAACATATTTTGTTGTTACTACCTATATCGCAATTATAGACTTAGGACCATTAATGGTTTATGTGATTTACTTGTTTGAAAAAAATGATTTAAATCGCCAATGTATTATCACTCTAATAAGTATAATAATAAAATGTTAGTTATGTTATGTTTAGTTGACTAACTAGTTACCATAACATAGATATGAAACACCTTAATTAATAATATTTAATTACCTTGTTCATCGACATAGACAGAAATCAAACTTGATTTCATTAAAGAATAATTAATCATATTGATCCAAAGAAATTAAATTTCGTTTAACTCCGACGGGTATTTACTGCAAACGATTCTGAGCTGAAAAAAAGCATAAAATCCATTAGTGTTTGTTCACGCCTATAATAATATATAAGCGTACCTAATAACGATAAGTAGCCGTAGGTTGTATAATATTACGTCCCCAACAGAGTTCATGAAGCCAAATATTATAAATTATAATGTTCAAATATTACTTAAGCAACGCAGAGAATTAAGAATTATTTTTATTATAATGTATGCCTTCTGTATACAAAAATAATAATTAATAAGTAGGTACCTATACATATTATTATTATGAATACCTACAAAACGTGTGATTAATATACTTTTAAACTTTTTTCGATACCATCAGTATACACATCTTAGTAATTATTATTAAAATGGAAATGAGCAAACATATTTTACTCGGGGAGTATTAACTATTTTTACAATTATGTCATCAGCACACGCCATAATATTATAATATACCTATCAACAATCTAAATACGCTTAATTCCATTGGCAAAACAATAGACAAGTTTCATTAATGAACCTCACCCGGTGAATATTGTATGTCACGCACCGGGTGGTCGTCCAATTATACATACCACAGTATATATAACCACGCGTGCCATATACCGGATTAAAAAAAAAAAATCTTATCCATAAAATCGGCTGCTTAACAGCTAAATATTCTTCTTGAATTAAATAACTTATTGTATAATTATTACGATGTATTTAAAAAAATCGTAGAACAGTTTCCAAACATTCGCAATGCCCAAGAGTTAATATAAACACTAAACAGGTACTATATTTTAATTATTATTTATTTATTCTTTAAAAATACGGACAAAAGTCCAAAGTTATAATAATGTATTGAGTTAAATTTGTGTTACGAATGCCTGTAGGTACAGATTTATAACTGTTTATTAAATATTTATAATAGATAATAATATTAAAATTGTATACTTATATCATATAAGTTATGTGTATGGCTCAGAGCTGGAAAGGAGTTTCATATGTATTTTATATGCTCTCGATTTATAGCAAGCCAAGATAGAAATCGTAGCTGTATAAAATGGCAGTGATTGGTGAGTTTAAAAATCAAAAATTTTAAATGTATATATTGCATTCTTTAATTTATTTTGGGAGAAAAGAGCATATTTCTTGATTTGTATACGTATCATATAAGCATCTTTAATATTTTATAAAATAAACTTGATCTTATTTTCTTTCTTAAGCTGTGTATTTTCATAATATTATTAAATGTAGAACTCAATATTATTTAATATTTTAATGCAAGTATTTATTAGTATTATCGCAGTCGAATATTAATTTGACGACAACTGTGCGATGCGTATTTAATCTCTATCACTCTAATATTCCGATGTACTATCTTTTAGAATATTTTTTTTCAGTTCAAAAAATGTCAAAATGGCCAACAGTTTTCCGCCATATTTTAAATCTTATAAATTAAATTTTTCATATCTTACATTTCTTACAGTGCAAATTAATAACAACATAAAATGGTTTTTTTTTGTTGAGTTTTGAATAATTTTTGAAGTTTTATTAAATTTTTTTGCATATAGGCACCTATGACATTTTTCATGCATATCTTACAACTTTTTCGTGTATATTTTCATATCTTTCCTTTTTTTTATCTCATATAACTTCCTAACTCTATATGTCATTCAGTTATGATATGTTTATCTATTTTATAAAGTTTTGATAATAATATAATACCCTATCAATCTAAAATCGAGCCCTATATTAGTAATTTCTCAACACTTATAACAATTATTACCAACTATATTGTGTCTACTAATATAAGCTGACCATCTTTACTATAGTTACTTTTAAGACACACGTTTTTTGTTTATTGTACCGTACATAGGTACCTATACTGTTAACATATATATTGTATGTGTATAAATAAATAGGTTTAGGTATATTGTAATCTGAGCACTGAGTGCATATTATATTATTTTAAAATATTTCATAACTTTAAAATAAACTTATATAAAATAACTATTCGCTAAGTTATATCAGTAATTTAAATATTTATATTAATGAAACCTTTTGGCTACTATACAAGTTCGTATAAAACATACACAATTTCAAACATATTGTAGAAATACTTTTATTCTAAATATGCTTTACCATTGTACAATAAAATTATACTATGTAGGAACTGAAAAAAATACCGAACGCATTTTCATTTTACCATTGTCGTTTCAATTTTCAAAATCTTCGGACCGTGAATGAAGTCGTAAACGTGTAATGGGCACGACGCGGCAATAAGGAAGTACAATGTCCAATGCTCCAGCTGGGTATATGCGATGCTTCTATTTCTATTATTTTTCTCCCTTAGGAGGGGGTAGTCTTGGAAAACAGTTTGAAACACGCATATACCGGGGGACTGATAAAACACGTTAGACTTATGCGCCGGATAGTTTTATTGTAGTTTTCCGGTTTACGGGATAACAAAAAAGGCGAAAATGAAACGACCGTATAGAAAAGAAAAGACATATTATTATTTTAATGACTATCAATTTATTACTTCTTTAGCAAAATATAGAATGAATAAATACTTGACAATCGATTATATCATAACGAGTAAGTGACACTTGTGCTAGACTATTATTAAACTTTTTTTAGTAAATATATGTCAACATCTTCAGATATAGGAAGTTAGGTTTGATAAGTTGCATATGGGGACTCTGTATACAGAACAATGACCTTAAACAGGACACCGATTGGAAACCAAACACATATTATGTAAATCAACATTATTTAATATTGAACGTAGACACATTTTTTTAACTGCAGTTTACGAACTAGGTTACTGAGATCTGCTAAAAAAAAAGGTTTTATACTAACTTTATACTAAATTTTGTACCTACCTAATATACTAACAATATAAATAAGCAACATTAATAATTATTATATTGTCTATTTATGTTTTAACTATTAACTTATATTTATAGTATAATGAGTAGTAACAATATAATATTATATTATGTATATTTAATTTTAAAATTGAAATTACAAATTTTTAAAATTGCAAATTTAAATTAAATTGTGAAAAAATAAAGAATTTATAATAATAAACACACTGTTCCATACACAAGATTTTGTGTTGGGAGATGGTGCTAACCATCCTTTATTTCCGGATTATATATTATGGAATTGCGGAATAAAAATCCCCGGCAAAAAAAATCCCCAGACTACAATATTACTCACAAGTCACAATCACATGCAAATGGTTGAACAAATATTTTTTAAACGTTAATTAGTATCTATAATTACCACATTATTAACATTTAATTACAAATACGTAAATTATATTATATTATATTATAGTATATTATATCATTCAAACAATTAATATATATAATACTATAAATTATTTTCTAAAAGTTTAAACTACAATATTATAATTTGCAATTTTTTTTCGTTTAAGTTAAAATACACATAATATATTATCGTAATGTAAAACAAAATATTATTTATATTATCACTATATATCATTTTTTTTTATGATTTAATATAGTATAATATACGTAGGTATTTGTAATTAAATATTTAGTGTAATTATGGTACTTAATTATGTAAAGGTAATTATAGATACTAATTATTAACGTTTAAAAAATATTTGTTTAACCATATTTTGCATGTGGTTGTGAGTAATATTGTAGTCTGGGGATTTTTTTTCTGTGGATTTTTATTCTGATTACCATATTTTGTTAGAGTTACCATCATAAAATATTATTAATAAGCATGTTTCATTATATTATAATAGAATATAGAAATTTACACAGCTTTCAAACAACACATTATTACTTATATTAGTTATTTACAGTCTTGGGTAGGTACTAATATTTTGCCTTGTAAAATTTGTATTTTTGTTAATTCTATAAATGTTATTTATTTCTTTTTAAGATAGGTAAATGTTATTATACTTAAGTAAGTAATGAATACCTATATTAATAACATTTTATATATTGGATAGAGTACGTTAGCCTTCAAATTATCATGTGTATCTTATACATTAATTGTACCCATTACAAGTGCCTAATTCAAAATCGAAAATCAAAAATTGAAAGTGTATAATCCAAGTTTTTGAAAAATGATTTTACCAGCCAAGGCTTTAGTTTTAGACTTTTAGTTTACCGTGACTTCGAGCCATCGCCCCCTATTGGGGCATTATGGACTATGGTGAACGAGGCTCAATATAGCATAATATGAACAATTATTTCACACCGGCACCTACAACATCCCCGAGTGCATATTCATTACGTTCACGACAAGCCCACAAACGACATCCACTTACACGTGTTTATGCAATCACATAACAGTACGCCGATTAATTACAAGGGAACTATACTGAATTAATTACGACTATATTACCGGTGGTACCTAAACGGCGATTGCGTGCTCTCACGTTTTGTGTGCGGTTGTATGTGCGTCGTATATCGATAATAATTATTGTAATATAACATACACAGTATGGTATAACGTGTAGGTATATAACGTCTAGACAACAGGTGCGTTAACGTTCTATAGTTATATTTAAAATGACCAAAGGTTTTCACATCGGCAAACAGGATTTCCAACCACTCCCGAGAAGTTACGATCCGCAGCTAACATCCAATCACACTTTACACGTTTCCACAATAATTTTAATCACATAAATATTTACTCTTCAACAATAACTACACGCAGATCTACAAAAGGTACACGCGATGTGTGAGCTATTTAAAGTATATCCCCCAACCCACACCAACCCACGAACGCAACAACATATTATATATAACTCCAGCTTCAAAACGATCGTATATTTTGTTACACTTTGTTCTTACTATTGAAGGAAGTATATTATACTATATTATGTGTGGAGGGTTAATTTACAAGTTTTGTACCAACACAAAAATGTTCTTTGTTCAAATTATACCCGACAGATTCTAGCTATTCATAATTTAAAGTAAAACTACTCTTTAACTGTATGCATAAATCCCAGTGTTGTATATAATAATAGTCATTTGTCCCGGGAGACTCGTGATGTTTAAACATAGACGCGTCGAGTACCAACGTTTTTACAATATTATAGAAATTTAAAAAAATGTTATCAAGTTATAAACAAATCAAATATAAGGTTAAAAGATGAACAAAACAGGTAGATAGGTATTTTAATTATAGGTAGGTATAAAAAAAAGGGAAATAAGTGACCACTCTGCCGTAACTAATGTATTTGAATTAAATGATAAATCATTGCAAACTAAATACGATTCTGAGCGAAGATCTATAGTTACAGATGGTTAGCGTTAGATTGTATTACTAAAAGTATATTTTATGAAATACTTATATTGCCATTATAATGATTTATTTTACTATATATGAGTAATAATATATAGGTTGAATTCATTTTTGATGAAAACATTACATTTATTATATTGTTAATATATTTTGCATCATATATTATTGTCATTAACTTTTGAGTAAATGCCCGGCTTATCCCGTAGAACGGTATGAGTATTGAGTAAACCGGTTTCATAAGGTTCGTGGTATAAATAGGTAATAGCATAATGTGATTATTATTTATATAAAATATTATAAGAATTTATGTATTTGGTACCTGCGTAATAGTTACAAGTGCTCTACACGAATAATATTTAAATGATTTTGAATCCTTAACGCTCGATCAAAATCGCTAAAAACACTGTTATCAAAAAATAATTTTACTAAATTAAAAACCAAACTACTTGTATACAAAACTCTCCTAAAGCCTATATGGATTACAACTCTGGGGATCGGCCAAAAAATCAAATTTAAACAAAATTCAAGTCTTTCAGAATATTACTTTTAGAAAAATCACTAACGCTCCCTTCTTTGTCTCTAATTTAACTCTCCGCCAAGATCTAAGTATTCTACCTGTTATACCCGAAGTTAAACTTTTTTACAAATGTTTTTTTGATAGACTAGAAACTCACCCTAATCCACTAATAAAAGAGCTACATACCTCTCACTGCCCGAAAATCCACAACGTAGACTCAAAAGAAAATGGTGTCGTGACCATTTAAATTAAAATAATATCCCTCCTTATTTACCATAAACAAAACACCAAGCTAAGTATCACTAATAGGTGTCTTATTCAAGAAATCCATGTTTTTTTTTTACCCTTATTCTATATGCTTATTGTACAAAATTTTATAGATTGTGTATGTGCGTTTGTAAAATAAAAAAAAAATGATTTTGAGATGGTCCATTTATATTTTTTAATATCTTCTTTTTTATCATTTTTTATAACAGAGAAAATGTTTCAATCTTCAACATCGAAAATAGGGTTTAGTTGCAGATAGCAAATTGGATCTATTTAGTTAGGTACTTATTCGATTACTGTTAACGTGTTGTACGCTGAGGCCTAAGAGTAAGGATGAAAAAAAATGCATATCAAACAGATTACAGGTACCCGAACACCAGTACCCTTCACCCGAATCTAACCACGCGATTTATAATAATTAGAGTAATTTTGTGTGTGGACCGAGAGCAAATGAAATAAGAAGGCTAATTTATGGTCTAAGTAAGTAGGGTCAGAATGAAGAAAATTATATTGCCCTACAATATAAAGGGAAACTGCTGGCTAAGGGTATATCCTACTGCTGTACGGTTGAGCGCCACTGAGACGAATGAAATTCCTCAGCAACACTCCATTCCAGCCACGCCACCGACCAAGCGTCATTAACGTTAACGTCACATCAATCTTAACAAGAAAACTATAATGTATCCTTATAAAATTATGTAACTAAATAATTTTATTGTAGAACAAGTTAAGTTTAAACATTTTTACAACATAATAGTGCGTACCTACGTCATGATCGATTTCATTTGCGTAGAAAATTATATTCTGATTTTTAATTTATAGTTTTTATGGGATACACTATACAAACAGCTATACATATTATTATAAAAACTAAAACTGTTTAACTAGGTAACAACATTTTACAATTGCATTAATCGTAAGTATTATAGGTATTTAGACATCTAGTTTATACTTTAATAGACTTTTAATAACCATATAATAATATTCATAAATCATAATAATAATATATAATATATAATTTTACATAAGTTAATTTTAAGTGTAGACTGAAGACTACTGACCCGGTTGATTTTAAAGTAATTAGGTTAGTTTTTGTCTATTATTTTATTACTATCAGAATTATTACCTACATAATTCATCAACGAAATTGCGAGTTATAGTTATATATTTAATATAGTATATTGGTATAATTAATAAATAATAATAGGTATTTTAAAAAAAAAAAACCATAAAACTAAATCTACATAGGGAATCTATAAGGGTATCTATTTATGGTACTTACAATTAATTAATGCCATAATATTAAAATTTAAAAACATCGATTCAGCAGAATATTGTAATCTCAGTATAGAAAACAGATAATGTATATATTGATCATAGCTAAAATGTATAGAATACATTTTTTTTTTTTTTTTTATTAGCTTTTAGTAAAATACTATTACGGCTTAGAATACATTTAATGATGTTAGAACTAATTGACAATAATATATGACGTTGTTTTTTTAATGTTCAAAATTATTTGATAATATAATTTATTATTTATTTCTGAGTCAAAGGTTCCTAAAGACGTAGGTATCGTTAGATTCCATGGAACAATCACCAACACACACCATACGACTTTTCACAAATTTCTTTATCAAAACATAAATATAAAATTTGATTTTTGAAGTCAAACGTAACATTAACCATTACGTATATAAAACAATTCCTACAAATAATTATGGTTGGTATCACAACTGATTTTCAATAATTTAAATGTTCAGTATTAAATTATTGTCATCTCCTGATTTTAGAAGTTATTATATTTTTTTTTCTTTTTGTAATAAACCTTATATAATATAACGAAAAGAAAAACAGCTCTTAACTAATAACTTTATTGTTTAAAACGATTCTAGATTAATAAATTATAGTGAACACTTAAAATACGAATACCTACATAATACCTATATTATTTACCTTATATTATAGAATAATTAAATTCTATGATATGCATTAAATATTTATTTTGAATACCTATAGGTTATAACCATTTACTAAATAATCTGTGAAACAAACTTTAATGAGATTTTTCCCCAAAATACTAAATAAAAGTTGCTACAAATCTGTCAAATTTAGGTTAAACTTATTTACAAACCAAATTTAAACTATCTGTATAAAACGCATGCATATAAAGAACAAAAATACTATAAATAATGTTATATTGCAAATTTGAATAATTAATTAGAACTGGAAACATAGAATTAACAATGAAATATGAATGACACGAAAATGTCTTGAAGTTCGACGACTGATATTTTTTTTTTTTATTATTCATTTAAGTAATTTACAATCTATACAACGTTATGTACAATGAGCAAATAGGATATTTAGTATAGTATAACTAGCAGAATTTAAAATTTTTGGGCAGGCACTCAGCAGCACCACCCGACCGAGTATATTTTAGATGTCGTGGTTATTTTATTATTATTTTTTATTTTAGTAGGTCTCTAGGCCACTGTCTTTTGAGTCTTCTAATTACATTGCCAGGAAGTGAGGTGGAAGAAAGTTTCTTTATTAATGGATTACTGTGAGAGTTTAAGTTGGAGTGAAATTTAGATTAATGGGGTTTTGCTAATTGATTGAGTGTAGGAATTTTTAGGTCTTTGTGAAGATTATTGTTTGTGAAATACTAAGGAGAAGATGTTATTAATCGTAGGCAGATAGATTGAAAAGCTTGAAGCGTGTTGGTGTTAGAGGGCTTTGCAGAGCCCCATAACTGGATACCATATGTCCAAGCTGGTCGAATTATTGATTTGTAGACTGATATTTAAAATTTTTCTTTTAATGGTTATTGTAATTTTTGTTAATACATTTTTAAATTAGATATCTACATGTGTCTTGTATGCTTTGATTAACTGAACCTATTACAAATATGTACAATATATATACATAATATAAAACATAATTACTATTTATTATTTATAGCTTACTAACGTGTTCTGAGGTCAAGCATCAGCCGGTTTCGCTAGTTCCCGGATGGTTGACCACCCGGGTTTTAGTGACAAATCCTCGCCACACATACACAAACTTTATCCAATCGAACCCTCCCCCATAGTAAAAAACCTACTAAATAACCTTTAGGCCAATGACCTTATAGATGTCGAAACCTAAAAAATGTTGAGGTCACTTTAAAAATTGTTGCTGTTAAGTATAGGTAACTATACTGAGATATAGGTACACTAACGAATTTGAAATAATTTCCAACTATAAATAATATTAAAATGTTAATCAATATAATAAGGACCACTCATTTAACGAAGATAACAAAATAATAATATTTAAACTTTTTTCTAGTAATGTCTTACCATCGTTTTATATTTTATTCCTTATTGTAATTTGTAATATATTAAAGCATTATATTTAATTCATAATTTATTAACAGCTAATTACAATTGTTTATTAATTATTATCAAAATCTGGTACCAAACATTATGATAATTTTTATTGACACAATTATTATACAATTAAAAATATAAAACAACATATTAGTATCATAATATTCTAGAGAATAAGATACTATATAGAAATATGAAATAATAAATTAATCAATATAATACGTCTAGCAGGATGCATTGCTACATTGTACATTTAACATATTAAAATTATAGGTGGATTATGTAAATACATTTCTAGTTTCAATTGTAAAAAGTACAATACTGTTATTTATCGCATAAAAGTAATATATTATGACAAAATATATTTGAGAACGGAAATGGGCTCTCCTTTTCATATGTTATTGTTGTAAAGTATAAATTTAGGCTGACCGAATAATAAATAAATTCTGTAAGTTTAACAAATACTTAAGTAATGAGCGATGTGATGACATTTTTATTTCTTCTAACCGTAATAAAACACATTTAAAAATCAACATCCTCTTCCCATTAAACGTCTAATAGAAATTAAACTAATATTGTATACAAAATGTATGTTTCTGTGGCGCAGTATATTATACATATTATTGTAAGACAGAAGATCAGAATTTAAAATGTGCAAGTTTTATTTAATTTTTAATTAGAATATAAGCAATGAAAAATATGTATAGGTAATGTTGATAATGATAAAGTTACAATAATTTTATTATTATTGTCATATTTATATTTATCATATTATATGACATCATATTTTTTTTAGATAATATATGAATGAAATATTGGATGGTTATACAATGTTGAGTGTCTGTCATAATTTTAATGTGGGTAATTCCGGTAGAAAATTAAATCTAAATGGTTTTTTTTAAGAAGGGGGATCAAATGTATATAATTCCCAGTATTTTACTAAAAACTAAACAAAATATTAAAAACGAGAAAATGTACAAAAAACTAAAGTTTTTGACAAAATCGATTTCTTTTATTTGTATTTTGTTTCTAAGACAAAAATGAATAACGCATTATACTCATTTGAAAAAACAAACTTGAAATTTTCATCAAAAATGCATATGAGTAGTTCCTCGACATTAATTTTCAAACTATTTTGGCACTTTTTGTGAAATGTTAAGGCATTTGAGAGTTTAAAGATTTTGGTTTTCTTCCGACGAAAATTGCCCTAACAAGCTTTTCTGAATAGAATTTAAAAAATAAGTTTTGGGTAGAGCAACATACACGTTCTATGAGCGTTCAGAGAAGAAATTTGACAATATTGGGTATTCAAACGTAAAATTTTTCAACAACGATTTCTCAACAAAAAATGTTTGGTATTTTGTAATAATTAAAAATTAATAAACGTATTAAAAAAAAATATTAATCATAGAAACTTAAAACACTGCACTATAACTCACATTATCATCTGTCTACGATAAAATTTTCAAAATATTTTGACTTTTTTCAAAATTTTTAAAGGCATTTAAAATTTCTTTAGTTTTTGTTTTCTATAAATGTTGATGGAACATTTTTTTTTAACTACAGCAAAGTTGGGTGCACCATGCACGGCAAGTTATTGTATACAATATAAGATTATGTTCCAATCAAAAATGAGTTGAACATATCAAGTTATTGTATACAATACAAGATTATGTTCCAATCAAAAATGAGTTGAACATATCGTTTAACTGAAATAAAAATAAATTTCTTACAATATTATAAATTTTCTAAAAAGAAAAGCACCGTATCCGTTCAAAATCGTTTTACGTAAGCAATGATTTATTACATCCATTACTGTGACCTCTTCTACCCAACGATCGAATATTGGATATCTATAATATGCAGCTAAGTGAGTTCCCGGGTTTTTAGTTATGTAATTGACATTTTGAATATACAACATTTTGTTACATTTATAATACATTTATTTTAATGTAATTCATATCTACAGTTAAACTCTTTAGCATAATTATAAAAGTTCATTATTTTTGAAAGTAAATATTAAAGATATTAAATTACATTGTATGAAGTATGGGATATTATATTGTTTTATTTTTAATATCAAACAAATCGTAGTTAAAATGTGTCTTAAGTAGATATTAGATTTTGATACTATCAAAAAACCGGTAATTAAGGATTTGCATTCATCCAAGATGATATATTGATATCAATAATAATCATTATATACTTATTATAATCATTACCTTTATATACCATGATAAATCCATTGCCCTTAATCCCTATAGTTCCTTTGATGGTCAACACAATGTATTCATATCATAATATTATTATCGTCCATTGATCATAAATATTACATGGATTCTTTATACACAAATGCCTATACATATTCATTCGCTGTCTATTGTATAACGTATGTATAATAATTTTAAGTGGGAAATATTTTAAGGCGACAAATCATTTTTTTTTCATATGATACTCATGTATGTAATATTTCTTTTGGAACTTTTTCTATTATTATGATAGTATTTTCATTTTTTTCTACATAAAGTAAGCGATAAATGTAGATGGTGTATATACGTATATATATATGTTAAACCGTGCGTATGGTTTTTGCTCTAAACCTACTACAGTACTACCTATCAGCGAGTTTTTGTGGCGTGGGGCAGGGTAGAAGAAGGGCGGTTTTTGTTTTCGGCCCCGTTGAAGGGATAATAAATCAAGGGTGGCCGCAACCGGCTGTAAATCATTGTGTGTGTCTGTGTGTGTGTTTGTGTGTGCCATTCCCGACCTGGGGGTAGTGGTGCCCGAGTGTGGGTAAGGTATTCGAAATGAACGAAATTAATCATTGTCAAAAACCCAACCCCCCTCCAACGTACTCTTCCATACCTACAACCCTCTGGGGTCCGCGAGTTTAATTCCTGCGCACTTTCCTATACATACCGTGAGTGTATGTGTGTACTGTGTATATATATAAATATAAAATATACCCTCCTCATGATGGTCGTGTCCTGCACGGCCGTAACCATCTCCCCGCAATTTATCTAATGTCACTCCCCCCTTTCTCTTCCCACTGCTTAAATCTTACCCTTATCATTCCGGGTTCTCTTTAACATAGAAAATGAAAAAATACAACGAAATCCATCCCGGACACGACGATATTAATATATATTGCACAACGTGATGCCGTGTCCATACAATGATCGCATGTAAAATGTACATAAATTGATACCTAACCTACCATCAGTCACTCACGTATAATGATGACTTGTATTTATGACAATATCTGCACCCGAATTCCTTCATAAGCTTATTTTAACTTTTCAATTAATAACGCATAGTTACTCCGTACTAGACGTTATATAGGTTAATATTATAGCTATATTGGTTTTAATTTAATTATACAGAGAAGGTTACGCTACCTAGCTAAAATTTCAGGTCAAATACTGAAATATCGAAAAAAAAATATGTACGAACGTTATTATTATGGTTATTAGAAAAATTAATTTTATTCAAATTAAATATGTGTTGAATGTTAACACTGGTGTTAACTATAATTTACTTAATTAAATTGATTTATTCATAATATTAAATGGTAGGTACCACACACATTTTATCCGATAAAACTAACTTTTTATACGTAGATTTATTTTATCTAATAAATTATGAAAAAATGTTCAGAGTTAGATATCTAAAACATTCTCTTGTTATAAATTAAATAAATGGAATACATTTTTACACAACAAATTAGGAAAGTTGAAAAAAAATTACAATATAGGTACAATAATAGGTAGGTAATTTAATAATCATATTCATAAAGTTAAACAACTTTTAATGGGTCAATGTAAATCTTAATTAAATATTGTACATTCCATGACTGTATAATATGATTGATTTAAAATAATACGATTTTAGTCTTTAGTTTAATGCAATATAGTTAAATATAAGTACCTATAAAATATATTATAATAGTATTTTTAAATGGTAAAATATTATATTATATAAATTGTATGGTTGAGTACGACATCTATAGGTTACTATATGAACTATAATAATGTCAGAACTTTGCTGTCCGGCAACTTTCTCAACTTAAGAGTTAGGCACATAATTTTACATTTAAATTTTACGTAATCCGTAATAATCTATTAAAACATTATCTGTATTTTTTGCTGATACATGTTTATTTATTTATCCAAAATACTGCGAGAATAATTAATACAATTATTTTATTTTAAAATTTAATTTATTATAAATAATATTTTATTCAAATTTGTTATTGTTAACTTTAATAAAATCATTACTATAATTGGTACAGGAGAGCTGTAATTACTTAAAATAAGTTTATAAATATTTTACCAATCTTTGTATTATAAGACGTCATTAATATTTATATTATTATAAATTTTAAATTAGGTAAATATTATGTTGAGTAATTTAACTCTTCACTATTAATTTCTTTAAAAAAGTATCAAGATGAATTATATGGATAGTAAGCTTAAATACGTAGTAATAGTAGGTATACGACTATATTTTGGTAAGATTCAATTAAAAAAAATAAATATCATATTCAAATAATAAAAGTAAATTAAA
The DNA here is from genome assembly GCF_019925205.1 of Metopolophium dirhodum. Classification (NCBI taxonomy): domain Eukaryota; kingdom Metazoa; phylum Arthropoda; class Insecta; order Hemiptera; family Aphididae; genus Metopolophium; species Metopolophium dirhodum. The sequence goes on from NC_083561.1 coordinate 24,171,170, forward strand.
TTCGGTACCATTATAATATAATTATAATAAAATATATTATTAAGTGGTTTCAATTGTTTTAGTAAAATACTTCAAGATAATATGATACAGTGATTACACTGCAGGGCACGTCTTGTTGAATCTAATTATAACTATATAACATAACGATTATCTGATCCGTTTTGAATTCTGACCAAATATATTATTACCTACTGTATAGCATACAGCCGACCCTTTTACAAAATTACATAGCATTCGTGTAAAAAAGCGTAACTATATAATACCTATGCAGTAGATATACCATAAACGTATTTAGGTATATACATTAAAGATATGTGCTGCACGCTCAATAAAAGTCCTCCCCCGCCCACCCCTCGAATAAGTAAACCTCGCAACGTATTACTATACAATATAATAGCCAAAATAATAATAACAACACACATCACATGACCTGGCGGCCATTGGGCCTCCCTTTGTATAGTCTCCGCGTACCATTCAATATCACTCCGCGCAATCCTTTGCACGTTCATCCCTATAACCGGAATTATATATAATATTGTAAATGTAGGGAACACACTTATATTGTAAGTGGTGAACTCGCGCCGCCACTATAATATATATATATATATATATATAAAGCAGCAGGTATATCAACAAGTCGCCTATATCGTAACGTTTTATCTGGCTGCACTCTTAGTTAACTAGCGAATTGAAAAACAAGGGGTTGCGGCTATAATAATAATAATAATAATAATATAATATAATGTACAAGGGGCTTCGCACCGTGGACGAGTTGTAGTCGTATGCGTATTATGGCCGCCGCCTTTCCAGCCCTCTGCGAGTACCGACTCTGTCGACGACTTAAGTCAGATTTGCGGTCTGCGACCAAACACGAAACATAACATTATGATCAACGTCATTCCGTCACGCCATCTCCGCCGCCGCCGTAATAGATCTTTTTTCCAGTCCGTGTACCAAATACTTATATCATATATTGGTTTGATAGCGCATAATTGCTTTAAAATAGTATTCCGATGATTATTGGTCAATGGATGGTTTGGTAAAAAAAAATGTCTAAAACGTTATCTTATATAAATTAATGAAAATTACCAGATTGAAAAAAATAACTAAAAATATTGCCAAATCCGTGTAGACCTATTAAAATAAAATAATGGCCGACCATTAGGCTCGTACATGATGTCGAGAACCGTACAGATTTATATCCGTTCACAACTGGTACTTGATTTATGTGCTGAAATTGGAATTACACATTTTACATTAGTCCATTTATAGCGCATGTTCAGATGTGTTTTAGTTCTGGATAGTTTTTAAATCGTTTTTACATCTGTCCCTTCCCATGTTTCACCAAACCCGATAATGCGGCTACGCATCGATCACCCACGACATTTCCGGAGATGTTCAATAGGTGATAGATCTTATATGTTTTACTAAAAAAAAAAAAATCGTCTTAGAGAAACTTAAAATATATATTTATTTTATAATCTGTAACTTTTTCTTGTAGTGTATAATTTATTATTTTGTTTCTATTTTATTTTTCTCTAGATATTAAAGTATAATAAAAAAAATGTGGTCGGTAAACTCACAATCTCACCGAAGGGACTAATTTTGGTGGCATATATTATATAGAGAGAGATTTCACATTTTACATAGTACCTAATAATTTTATTAAAAGTCGAAGAAAATTGTTATATGTTACCAAAAAAAACTCAATTCATATCAATTACACAATAAAATTATATATTTTAATTTATAAATAGGTAATATTTAATATTACCTTTTATATATTTATTTAATTGATACCGTAATAATTATTATATAGCTTAAATATTTACATTTTAAAATTAATATTATATTATACTCAGATATATTATAAATTTGATCTGCTATTTCAACTCCGGTTCCCTTACATATCGAAAAAATCTTTCGCCTTTTGATCTGCTATTGATTTTGTTTTTAAAATAAAACCTTATAATTTATAAGAATGTTGTTTTATATCGATTAATTAAATTTTTAAGAGATAGGTATTTTACTATATTATTTTAAGCCACTTATATTCGCATGATAGCGATAAATTACAAGATGGTTGAATTAGCATTTTATAATAATTCTCAATTACCGTCGTTAAAAATAATATATTTTACAACCAACAAATATATATTTGGCCAAACATTAACATAATAATATATCATCGGCAACTATAATATTATACATTTTAGTATATTTTACCCAGATAATATAATATAAATGGCAGTTTAAAAACATCGATAAATTCGTTGACATTATATTATATAGGTTTTGTTATTGCTGTAACGACCAATCCCAGTGTCAACGTTGGTTTTGCAGACAGATACCGTGGATTTTAGATGTTATATAACAAGTAGGTATTTAATGTAATGTAAAAAATGGATTCGGGCCAATCGTATACTCGTGTATAATGGTAGGTACCTACCCTATAGAATATTGTGAAGTGAGATGTAAAAATATACACAATAATTTAAACGAATAAATCTTCAATGACGAACGCATTATGTATAATACGCGTATAATATGTTTTATCGTGCCTACGTACAAATTGTATTTATCTACGAAATGTCGAACCATACACGCCTTTTGCAGTAGAGTTCTACCCTTTTTTACTATTTAAACACAAAAAAACTGCGATACTATATAATATTGTTTTGATCTGCGACGACCTATAATCATGCTGTACCTCGTATATATACAATACGACTGGCCCATAATTCAAACGAAATGTATTCACGATGTGCGATTAACGGAATCCATATTTGCAAAACGGACACTGCAGCGGCTGCAGACTCCTCCTAATGCCGTATTAAAGGTAGGTAGGCTGTTCAGGCGGCACTTTTGGCAATTGTCGTTTTCGGGGACCGTTTTGGAGTTCAGCGGACGCGTTGTTCTTTAATAAAAATACAACAAACCGAATAAAAACCGTATAAGCCCCGTTCCCCCGAGACTCGTATATATCCTACGAGAAGGGTTTATATGAGCAAAACGTATGTAAAAAAAAAATAATAATAATAATAATAATAAAATAAAAATACAAAAATAAATGCTGTCTATTTATGTTTTTATTGTCGTACACTCTTTAGGATATTATACGAGGGTTTTTAATCAAAACGACTGGATGAAAAAAAAGGGTTTTTTATTTTATTTTTAAATCGTATTTCGAGAAGGTTAGAAGGGGGGGGGGGGGGGCACCGAATTTATCGGCAAATTTGTCCGTAAGCCCCGGCGTCCCGGACCGTAAATCACACTGTCGATGGATACGGGTCTTCCGCTACATTTGTTCTTATTTGCAGACTGGCAAATATAAATTTACGACGAGCTATGGCGGTGGATGTTTTTTTTTTCGGGAGAAAAAAAGGAGGAAACTGCAACACGCCGGGGCACTTGTACAATTTTATCAAGATAAACAGATCTAGCGTTTTTATTGCCGGTCCGTGATAAGTTTTTGTAAAACGGTTTTTTTTTTAACTGTATATCACCCGCAAGCGAAAAACGAGACAATCGTCCGAAAAAATTGATGTCCTCAGTATATTTGATGTAGTAGAAAATGTCTTAACATAATGGTCTCGTAATTTTTATAAATTTCATATATATATATATTTATTCCCATGATCAAATTTAAAGAAAAAACAAGCCATGGTATTAGTTTAAATTTTATATGTCTTGTCTTAACTCTAACAAGTCAAAATCGAAGTGTAACTTTTTCTTATATATTTAATAGTTCTTTTTCTTATATAATTATGAATTATGAATTATTCATATATTATAAATAGGAAGCTGATTTTAATGTTCTAAAAAATAAGAAAAATGTCTTTAAAATATTCTTAAAAACTATTATTCTTATACATAATGCAGTTGAACAACAATCTATTTGTATAGTTTAAAAGTACGTAAATTGGCGTTGTTGTGATTGTTAAAAATAAAACAAGTAATATACGCATAACAATTTTCGTTCGGCAGATCACGTTTAACTCAGTTAGTTTAAAAATTAGAGTGAATCGATCTATTATGAAACTTGATGGTTACAAAATTATCTGTATTTGTAGGTGGGTTTTTTTACAATAATTCAGTTTTTAATGAGTTATGAGCATTTTTAATTTACACTATATTATATACGCATAACTTACGAAAAAATTAAACTATCGTAAAAAAACCCACATAAAAACACAGATAATGTACATAACATTAAGTTTTGTAATATGTCGATTCACTCTAATTTTGAAACAAACCGAGTTAAACGTGATCTGCTGATCGTAAATTTGTTATGTTACTCACTTGTAAGACGAAGACAACAAATGGCCGTGTAGCGTCATCTTAAGTGGGCGGGTAGTTTGTGGTAAATGGTTGTCAAATTGTTATCAGTTCTTATAAATTACAAGGAAAATGTACTGTTTTAAAAATAAAAATAAAAATAAATTTGATGTATGAAAAGATTGTTTTGCTTCAAAGCAATGTTCTTACAATTTGCATTTAAATCCGTGCTCTAAATTCTAATATTATGATAAGTCATACAAATATAAAACGTAGGTACATACAAGTTTATAATATTTAGTATTTGATATCCGATGATTATACATTATTGATGAAAATTTTGAAAAGGCCATAGAAACACAAAATATGTTTCCATTATTCTAAAACTTTTTTCGAATAGGTCAGATAATGTTATTAATGATTTTATTGAACTATATGTTTTTTAGAAAAATGGTGTGTTTTTATTCAGGTATACCTAACACTATATTTAAGGCAAACATTTCCAATTTTTTAATACCACACTTTTGACTGACAATCATAAGTAACCTACGTTGAACAGGTAATTTATGCAAATATTAAAAATACGAAATCGCATCCACCCAAATCTTATACTTATGTAATTATTTCACAAATAAACTATAAACTATGAACCTTATCTTTTTGGAGCTATAAGAACAATAATGGAATTAATTAAATTACAGTTAGATTTTAAATTAAACTAATTAATAATTATAATAGGACGCAAAGGTGTAAAACACATTTTAAATAACTAAATAATGTACAACTAATGCATTTCCCAAAAATTCCGATAACTGCGATTGTAGTCGCAGGTACCTACCTATAAAATAATATAGTATAAGCACCAACTTTGGACAGCGGTTAGGTGCAAAGTGCGCAGTGATGGCATAGACCAAGGGATCGTAGTGGAAGCGAAGGGGGTGATTCAACAAAAGGGGATGATGCAAAACAAACGGTGTTTTATGTGCCTATAAATCTCTTGGGGGTTTACAGTTGCAATTAGCGATTCCTTGAGCTAGCCCGTACAGTGCATGGTTGCCAACAAAACGCCAGTACGAATATTATTGTATATATGTATATAATATATTTTATAGGTAGGTTAGGTGTCCAGTTTTAAGCGGTCTCGCAAAGACGTATGGTGGCAGTCAGGTCGCACATAAATCCTCGAACCGAGGCATCGGTGGCACTACGGAGGATTTATTCGGTTTGATTTTCAGGTGGTCCGAAATAAAATCGGCCATTACCGCGTCCGCGTGCCGGCGATGTACGTTGTAAATACTGGCGAACTGGCGAACTGGCTTGGTCACCTCACGAGAAAAATTGCTTTTTATCGGATTTTCCTCAGTCTCTGGGCAGCTTCTTATACTTCTATATATATATATATCCTTTTAAGACTGTAGTTATATATTATTATAGTAAAACAGAACATGTTTGTGAAATAAACAGTTATGATTATGTTATGAAGTTATGCTTCACACGCTGGACAATGTTGTATTATTAATTGCTGTCGTTACTCGTTATAATGTTATGTGGTTATGATTATGACCAGGAATCGTAAGTTCATGCATCTGCATGTTTTTTTTTGCTACACAGGAAAACGTACTAACTGAAAACTAACTGAGATACAAATCCGTTTCATAACAATAGTAATAAAAATATGCGGTGGAAGACATAAGCGCCAAAATAAGATAAGAAAAAAAAAAGGTGGATAAGTGGATGTCGCTCTGCTGTACAGTAGGTTACAAGTGGGTCACTGTAATGGATGGTGTTAAATTTGAATTCAATGATATAATATCATTGTATAAGAAAAACGATTCTGAGCGAAAACGGTCAGTCAGCCTATGATATTACCAAGTATATTTGATGATATTATTGTGAATAAAGTAATTTATATATAACCTATTTACGTGGAGCATTGCTTTAAATTTTCAATCCTTAGCCATAAAAGTTAAACATTTTATACATTTTTAACTACAAAATAATTAATAAATTATAAATTTGATAAATGTTGTCAAAATTTGAACTTTAATGCTTATAAAAAAAAATTGTGCCTATGTATTTTTAATATTTTGAAACTGCTATTCGAACAATATATCAGGCCTTATATTAAATTTTCACGCTTTTTTACCCAACAATAAAAATTTTATTGATATTTATAGAAAAAAAAACTAAAAAAATTGAAAACTGACAATGGCCGTAAACAGCTCAAAAAGAGTCAAAATATGGTGTATAGAAAATGCTAATATTCAGTCAAAATTTCATGTCCCTACGGTCATTTGTTTTAGAGTTACACCAAAAACCAAAATCGATTTTCTCGAAAACAGATTTTGCGTAAAAATTCCCGTTTTTCCTTAATTTTTCTTTTGTTTTTCACGTCGCTTTTGAAAACTACTGGGAAATTTTTACTTTTGACCCCCCAAAGTACCAACTAGATTCACTTTCCTATCAGAAAAATTACTGTTGAAGAAAATCCAAGCACTTTTACTGTCCTAAAAGGTGATGACAGACACAAAAATAAAAAAAAAAATTAAAAAATTAAAAAAAAAACACACATTGTAAAATCAATACATTCATCGCTTCGCTCAGAATCTAAAAGTCGTATCGTACAAAAGCGCTAAAATCCTAGATACCTGTGAGCCATGGTTAATAGAAATTAAATAACAGATATTAAATTTAGAACTATATCGCTCAAAAACTCCAAACGCTTAATCTTAATCGACAAATATATTATCTGATTACGATAGATTGTCAAATAGACAGTTTAACAGATATTAAATTTAGAACTATATCGCTCAAAAACTCCAAACGCTTAATCTTAATCGACAAATGTATTATCTGATTACGATAGATTGTCAAATAGACAGTGTGTGAGGAGTTTGTGTTATAACATATTGTTAGTACCTATTTTGTAAGCATCCGTGTAAGCAAACATATTTATTTATGAACTCTCCTCCTAACAATAAATTAAGGATATCTCACGATGAAATAATTGTACAATGGAAGAAAAAGGAATATGTGAAAAAAGTGGGATTAAAAAATCAACCAATTTATTAAATGTATTAAATATTGATGTGAAACATATTTATAATATAATAAATATAAGATATAGACATTTTTAAATAACTACCTACTTAATACTTATATAAAATATTAATTTTGGCGCATATGATATGTAATTTTTGCACCTTTAGCGCTCATGTCATATGTTGGGTATAGCAGGTATACAATATTAGATTGGCGCTTATGTCCTACAGATTTTGGCGCAAATGATAGGTCATTTTTGTACCTTTGGCACTTATGTCATACAGTCATAATATGAAAGCATATAGTTGATTTTTTACAGTCGTTAGTGCATATTATTTCATATAAATATTTTTTAGACAAATATTTGAAAAGTTTCTTGTTTTTATTTACTTTCCCGTTTACAAAATTATAGTGTTTTGATTTATTTTTATTCAGTGTGTGTGTGATTACCTAGTGTCCTAGTATATAACTATTTAGATTTTATGCGTTTTACGTAGCACCGCGGAAACAATGTAATCGCTACTACTACCATCCTCAACCGTACAAAGTCCGTCGTCAAAACGAACCTGTACACGCGTGCAGCTTCTCACCAACCAGCATTTATAATTTTGTACATTGGTACAGTAATAACAGTATAGATTTCTTGTTTTAGTGTTTTCGTGTGAGGTATAGGTACCGTACACATTATTCATATTTTATTTAAACAATGCCGAAAGAAAAACAATCAGTGGCGGGCAACATTTTGTGGTGGAATTTTTATTTTTTAGATTCATGGATTTATTCTTATTATTTTAAATTTTGCTCATGATTTTTTTACATAGTGCATATTTTAAGTGCATAATTTAAAAATGTTAGGGCATATAAATACATATTTTTGAACTTTTTAGTGCATATTTTAATGCATATTTTGACAATTTTTAGTGCATGAATGCATGCTTATTTATGCATTTTTTAGTTGGTTTAACCTGGTTATGACTTATTAAAAACAACAATAGAAGATAAAAATCAAAACCTGATTAAAACTTTAACGGGCGATTTAATATTCCAGATTTTTTCAATATTTAAATTGGAATATAAACTATTTAGAACAATATTAAAACATTATAAAATTATAAGGTTATATTATATAATTTGGATTTTTGTTTTTCATATAACTATGTAGAAACCTAATGTGTTCGTCATGTCTGTCCATATCTTTATAATATTCATTGTAATGGTTACCATATCATTACATCAATAGTAATAAGTTGGTTTTATTTGTATTTATATACATTCATTACTATGCTTTGTTTTAGTTATTAATTACCATTTTACTATATATTACTATGCGCTGCTATGTTCTTTCACAACATAAAAATCTGGAAATCCAACACGCTATTTGTGTTTTTTTCCCAAACTTGAAAACAGTAGGTAATTGTATATATATAATTAAATTCTTAAATGCCTTTTAAGATGCAACTTGTTTTAATATGAAATAGGTATCAAACAAAGAATAGTATATATATATTACTCATGTGTTATCAAGACTAATTATATTTTTTAATTGTTTTATGAATTAGTGAGGTCAACAAAAACTTAAAATAAAATCGCTTCTAGATATTAATGTCATTATAAATTTTATTTACACATATCTATTTATATATATATATATATTATATAAGATTTGGTAAATAATTCATTTCTATTTGGTGCTCATTTTTAAACGCATTTGAACATCGTCCAAGAGTTCCCTATAGTGTTGAGTTATAGTATAATTTAGGTGTTATTTACCCATAAATAATACATAGGATTATCTTTATACATCTTTCATACCATCACGGACTATTTTTAACACAATAAAGTTATTTTTTTTAGATTCTAAGCGGAGCGTTTTAGGATTGTATTGGTTTTGCAATAATGGTGTTTTTTATGTTCTTAAAATTTGCTGGAAGTTTTTGGTAGCAAATTATATCAAGTTGAAATATTTGGGGATCAATTATAAAAATTCCTAATTCTTATCAAATTAATCATAAAAAAATATACATCACTAAAATCACAGAAAAACCCAAATATTTATGCAAAACCAATTTTTGACAAAATCAATTTATTTTTATTTTTTTGTAATTTAAACATAGCTGGTAAGTATAACAGTACAAGTACATTAAAATTTTCTAGAAATTAAATATATTTCAAAATATTTTGGCTGTTTTGACTCCATTTAAATTTTTTTGTTTATTTTGTTTATTTAATTTATACTAAAACATTTTTTTTTATATAAGTTATAGTAAGAAAATTATATACAACGATCTACGTAACTTTTCTTACAGCAATAAAAAAATATTAAAAATAACTAAGTACATAACTTTTTTTAATAAGAGTTTAAAATTCAAATTTAGGGTAGGTAATTGGATATTTAATGTATAATTTGTTATTTTGATATAATTCAAACAATTATAACCGTAAAAACTTGAAGCTAAGTATAATGTGAATATTAAAATATTTAGACTTATTTTATGATTTTTATACCAAGAATTTATTCCCACTATTATACGGAACGAATGTCGCTATCGTACTGTCAGTACAAGAGGGCCGTATATCTAAAAAGGTAAATTGTTCAGGAGAGCGTTTTTAAGATTCAATAGCTTATAAAAATGAGTGAGTTATCTTCAGCCAGATATAAGTATAACAAATTTTATTCAAAAGGCCGTATTTCATTATGCGGCGGTATTGTTCTAAATAGTTATATTTAGGAGGCCACATTTCGTTTTACGGCTTTATTATTATCAACTACCTATAAAACTGGTTCAGTGCAATAAGTTTATTTCATTAATAGTAAATTTAATAATATAGTAACATAGATCGCGCCACTCTATAAAAATAGAGAAAAAAAATACGAATTCAGAGATACCAAAACCTTAAAATTTAAAAATTTCGATATACGGCCCTCTTGTACTGACAGTGCGCTATATAGAATCAACGTCGACGGTATTGTTAAGTTATAATCATCCCTGCGCCTATACTCTGCAGTGTAGAGATAATATACATACAGACGATTTATGAACGACATAAGTGTGTTAACAGATCTCATACATCATACATACATATTATATACAATATACCTACATAGGGACATATATAAATAATAATATTATGAACGAATATTTAAAGAAAAAGAACATATTAAGCGATTATTGATTTCTCTTTTGGATATGCAAGTCGTAAGTACCTATATCTATCTAATCGCAACGGATCACGAAACTGTTTTATTAGTTAAAGCGCCAACATATCGAGTTATCACGTGTTGCCGGACGTAGTGTAATAATAATAATAATAATAATATAATGCACATAGACGTTGCCGTTTGGAGCGCGATACGAACGACTAACATTAATATCATTACGACTACAATAATAATACTATTATATTATTACGGTCGCGACAAGTGGTCGATTTGTCTCGTCGCCGGACACGATAATTATTATCCCGCGCCGGCACACTGAACTGGTCTAGGTCGGCGGCGGCGGCGGGCACGCGCGCGCGTTCGTCAAACCGCCTCCGTATAGTCCGTGAGTCCGTTGATTGTTCATTCAACACACCGCTCGCGCGTGCGTGGATCCGCTTTTATTGTTGTTATCGTCGGACACGCACACATATTATTACCTATATACGAGATTGTAAAAAAATGAATACTTCCATTACTCCTGGCCGCAGTACAGGCACTTATGTCTTAAATAGGTGTCTAATATATATATATATATATATATATATATATATATATATATATACGAGAGTAGGTACACGACAACGACGATGATGATTATACAAATGCGATGTATACTTTTTTTCTCCATACCTACTTATAAATACTTCATTTTTCCCTATTAGTTTTTATTATCCCGGAGTGTAATAATAAACCGGCGACCGGATTCCGGTGATGCCGGTACCAGATAGCGCGCGCTTTTTGTATGATATATAATACGCGCACGCTCGTCGGAAAGTCGCACTCGACAGTCGACGGTGTTTGAATCGCCAACGAACGTCGTCGTCGAAAATAATATACAATAATATTATTGTATTGTGATACTTTGAAACGAATCCCCGAACAAAAGTTCGGTGAAAAAAGTCCGATGGAATAAACGTCCGAGAATAAGTCCCAAATTTAAAAATTATTAAGTTGGGTTACACCTAATCTTTGATTATCTTTCAGTATGACAGTATCACACACTTGGTAGGACATAGTTATCCAACAATATGGGTGCTAATTCGCAAACATTGGAGGTTGGAGCCGATAGGACAATGATTGCACTAAGTAGCACGGGACAAAAAATAAAAACCATTCAAAAAAATAATAGGCTCCAAACGTCGTTATGCGAACGCATTAAAAACCCTGATTTAGGTGTTGAAGAGTTTAATTCAAGTTGGAAACAATATTGGGACACTACCAAGGTTATAGGCTAAAGACATATTTTGTATTTAATAAAGTTAAGTAATGTTTGGTGTATAATGTCATAATTTATGTATTTTTTAAAAATTATTATTGTATATTTACAGTGTATTTGATGTGTACGTTTTTACCGGGCTTTTATTCCATCGGACATTTTTTTGTCGGACTTTTTTTACCGGACTTTATTTTGTCGGTCTTTTTTTCGCTGGACTTTCAAGTACTACGCTCGAAACTACGCTGTTATAACGATTAATAACGTAGGGGTAGTATTTCGTATTTCGAAGATTTAAACATCATCCTATACGCAGCAGCTGCAGTCCAGGACACGTCCTGTTATCACGCTGTACTGCAGTAGGCACAGTGGCGTAGCTGAGAGGGGTTTTTGGTGTTTAACTTCCCCTCCCACCCCTATTATTTATATACGAAAACTGTAAAAAACTTGATTTAATTTATACCTAACCCGCTCCCCCTTCATAATCCTAGCTACACCGCTAGCAGTAGCCATACTTGTAGAATAAACTTTATGGGTATAATTTCGTGTTTTTCATGACGTATGTGCTCAACACCTAAACTAAATATTGTAAAGGCACATTCACGATGAGACATAAAATTGTATTAGGTAATGCAGTAGAAAACAAATACAATATAAATCGTATTGTTGTTGGCGGCAAATGTCAGGTGTCAGGAAACCTTTTTTTTTTTATTCTAGAACTTATACAATCTATACTAAAAAAATACAATGAGCATAATTTATGTTTTTTTTAATTAAATTAAGTGGCTTGAGTGTCTTGAGGGAAGAAACCATCCAGTGAAGGTACACCGGCATGAATTTAACCTTAGTTACCTACGAATATTGTCTCATGTCAAGTATTATAATTTATAGCAGACATCAATTTTTTTAAAGACACCCATAAGTAAACTTATGTGTTGACATATTACTTATAAATACAGTCATGAACGTTTTAAGACGTTAACGTTACCTACCTACAAGTTGAATAAAATATATTCTGAACTCAAACCTTTCGATGTAGCTCGATTTTATAAAAGCCCCTTTTTAAAAACCTAGCGATAAGTATGTAAGCCATATAATTCATAAGGCATTGAGTCATACGGTTTAAATTTTTAGGTTTAGGCTCAGGAAATTAAATCACATACCGGTATTACATAGTTCAGTCAGCCATTTTTGTTGACTCGGCGCCTCGGACGAATTGGCTGTAGCCTGAAACTAGTTCAGTTTTCGGTAGATGGCGGTTTTTCTTTACACGGAACGTGGCATGAACACTTTTCGATCTTTTATCGCATCGGAAAACGCACTTATAAACACTTATGAACGCACTTACACGACAATCGTCCGGTCTCCGTAGACTTTACCTGCAGTTATCGCATGCACTTTACGCGACACATTCGACCCGGACGAAAACGAACGAACTGATTAGGTACAAATGTACAACACAACAACTTACTGTCTACTGATTTATCGATATTATATTAAAGGGCCAAGACGATTGGCCGTCGCCCGTCCGTGATCGACGAGATGGGTTTTTCCCGGCAACGATGGCGAACGAAGTTTTTCAAAGAATTGTTTTCACAACATTATAATGATCGACGATTGGGCACGATTGGGACGACCTAATGGTATTGTGCTTCCGAGTGTTTTTGACCATACTATACCTATATTTTATTTTTCTACATAGCTGTATACACTGACGTTGTAGTTGTCCTAACGAGTCAAATCTCTTGGAAAAAATTATTATTATTTTTATTAATTATATGACATTGTATGATAGAGGTAAAATACTATAGGGGTAAAATACAAATCGACGTTTACATATAGAATTACTTATTATATAACATAATATGCTTAACCATATTATATAATACCAGTATAATGTATATATAAACATATTTATCATTCTACGAAAATTTCAGATATTTATAATATTTTATTACCAATTTATTTTTATTTCAGCATTCTGACAATCGACCTTCACGGTAACTCTCCTACCATCAAGTACTACTATTTATACTACTTTTATAAGACATTACAATAATATTATTATATTTTGATTGTTCGTCAAAATCAAACCACTCAAATTCTGTGGAACTATGAAAGTATTATTTATTAGTTACCCGTTGACGCGTACATGCATAATATTATACATTTTTTTATGCATAAAGTATCCTGATCGTTACGTAACGACCGTCAGCCCGCAATTTCGTGAATTTATCGGGTCTTCAAATCCGCACGGAGAGGACGTGTTGCGTTATCGAATGCATATAAAATCGCACGTCAATACCCACCACCCATAATAATGTGTCATTTAGATGAAAATGGTATTGAAACGCCCGCGCCCTGTCAGCAGCTCAATTTTATTCTTTCTGTCCTATAAACATTTGAGTACCTATAATATACGTTTTCCTCTGCCAATTATGACGTGTCACTTCTCCCGCGCTTAAGTCGTGCGTATTCACGGTTGCGTCCCATTATTTTCGATTTTTTTCCGAGTTCTGTGGGGGATGGGGGGGGGGACGTACGCGAACGCGATATATTATATGAATATAATATTCTCCCGAACACCATCTGGACCGTAGCGCATCTCACGTGTACGGCAGCGAGAGGTTTTATTCGCGGTTTATATAATATACGCATTTATAATTGAGATTCATGCGGATCTCGCGAACGCGGTCTTTACGACCGGGTTTCCTGCGCGAAAATCGGTAACTGGAAACGTCGAAAGAAATATCGTCCGGTCTCGCCTTTATCGCCATCTTATACACGTTCCTAATTTATCGTATCGGACCGCGGTACCTTATATATACGCCACATTCACCGCGCACCGTGGCCGTCCGGGAAAAACCATCTCGCGAAACAATACTTTTCGTCCGCCGACAGGATAAAAATGCTCGGGGTTTTTATTATCATCGTTATTGTCATTATTATTATTATTACCGAGACGTTTCGCGACGTTTTTTTTTTTTTTCGCGTTCATACTGTTGTACATGTTATTATTATTATTGTACCAATAAATATCGTAATATTCGTAAACCACGCGCGTACATTACGTGTTTACAGAGAAAATCATTATCTGTTTTCACCCCGGTGTAGCAGACAATGGTTTTTGAAAACGGAATCGTTCGGAGGGAGGTCGGAACACAACAAACGTTTCCGCATCATATATTATTTATGCCACTGTGCCACTCCTGCAGTTGGTCGAGTTTCACGCGCGGATGCGTGAATTATATATAGGTGCTTATATATTTTATTTATTCTATTTACATACAATATTGGACTTAAAATCTTGACGATGTGATTTTTGTCACACCGTAGTAATAGGTTAGATTCGAATATTCGATTTACACTGCAGTTAGTAGTGTTAGCCCGGTTAGGTACCTGATCACGAAGTTTTTCGAAAGTATACCACGTCGTCGAGTTTCAGACCATAAAATAATATTTTACTGACAATTGGTAGAAGGAGGTGAGGCGTTACAGGCCACAAATAATACATTAAAACTAAATATTTTTCATAAAAACTATACGAAATGTATAAAGAACATCGATGAATTGAGTAATTTGACAAAGTATTAATTTTTTTTATCTTGGAAGCATATGGCATAGAATATGTATAGAAAGCCTATAGAGCCTATAGAAGCACCATTGCAGGATTTACACGTGGGAAAATAAAATTCATTTTATGAGCAGCTGTGATTTATTTCTAAATTTATATGTAAGTCTCTATTTTTTGTAAGTTTTATGTTCGAAAAAATTAAAATAATGATACAAACTGTATAAGTATAATATGCGTACTAATCTATTGGTGAATTAAAAATATATATATTTCTTAGCATTGGTGGTATAAATATAACTTTACAATATGTAACAAAAATACTGTTCGTATTGTGACATTATGTTTTTTATATTTTCTGTCGCATGAGAATATCTGCTTTTGATCCCAAATTATAGGTATACCGTGAAATTTAATTTTTTCTTAACCGAACGCAGTTCAATGGGTACAACAGTTACAAATATTTTCAGATAGCAGAACTAATCGCTGCTGAAAACAAGATCATAATATAAATCATTGGTATTTCTAAATATTGACACAATAAGTGCCAATATTCGTCCTTGAGTAATAAAAACAAATTTCACGGTTTTCATTTGTGTCCTTTTTTATTTAAAAACGCGTCTAAAATAAATATCAACACCAAATAAAATCCTGTTGAATTAAAAATTTAATTACGATTTCTGATTTATGTCGACATGTCGTCCTACTGAATAGGATTCTGTGAAATTTTTTTATACATTTTACTACATGTAATGTTATTCATAGAAAACGCATTCACCTGAAATCCTAAATCATAATATTAATTGCAGATAACATACACCAGATTTTACTGGATACGCTGTATCATATAGAAAACCCTGCACTTAATTATAAAATACATATAATATAGCTTCGAGTTACGAGTACCGGTGAGGATGAAAAAAAATAAAATGTAATCCCTTATGGCTTGTATCGTACCATTCGTACCTACAACTGTGTTATACTATTTCATGTTGTTTATTATTATATTAATATTATACGCAGTGATTCTTATAACAGTGAATAGATACTCATTACTTGGAAATGTTCGTAAGCACTCATAAAAATTTAACTCTTTACTAGCAAAATCTAGCATAAAAGTACTTCCACAAATCTACCATAATTTATAAATTACTTTTATTTTTTTCTACATTTATGTTTTTTAGTGAAACTACTATTTATTTTTGTATTTTTTAATAAGACGTTTTAAAATAATTTAAAATTTAATACAGAAGATCGTATTATTAATATTATAAAATATACATTATGTGATTATTTAACTTGTTAATGTAAAATTGTGTATATACCTACACAATTAATTTTATCACTATTATATTATACAAAAATGATTAAATTAATTGAAAGTATATCGGCCCTTTTTATTGCACGTTGATAAGACAACGGTTTAATTTATTACATATTTGATTTATTAATTACAGTAGAATCTCAATGGTTCAGAGACAGATAGGGCCCAATTACTTCTGGTTATCAAAAATTCTATGTAGTTATTATTGAGTTATTGCTGCGAATCCACAGCACTGTTAGGATTACCACACTATTTAATAATACATTTATTGATAATAGAAATAAAAAGTTATTAATGTATTAATTTTAACTTTTATATTGTTTTTAAATATAATTAGGTGTTTAGAAATCATTTACATGTGATTTAAAACAATTTTGATTTTTAATGAATGGCATGATTGATGATTCAGTTGTTTTTATTTAATTAATGCAGTATACATTGAAAACGATTTTTGTATAATAATTTTATAAGTACTCGTTCAAATGTCAAATTAATGTTCAATAAACATAATTTAAAATATGATAAAATATTCAGCATCCGCCTTACAAAACTTACTATGTAATTAGTTTTTATGAAAATATTTTTTAGTAGTCATAATATGATATATTTAAATTAAAAATATTTTATAATAATTATGATTTTTAACAAAAATAAAAACTGCAACTTAAAATACCTTCCATTCGAAAATCGTTTATATTGTAGATGAAACGATAGAACGATCAGAAATGCATGTCATATAAACATCATAGAAAACGTATCCCATGAAATTATATATTATACAGTTTCTACATTCTTCAATAATAGTATTTAATTGCATTCTATAGTACATTAAGACACTTAGGTATAAGATAAAAATAAAACTATATTCAATAACTTTCGAATATCATAAGGGTAAGTACAAATGTGTTATATACACGAGTATGTCGTCCTTGGTGTGCGTAAGTCTTTTAATTTGCTTAGTGCTAAACAATCAAACCTGTATAATATCTAAACAGGTCGATTATTGCAAGTACCTATGATTCAACAAGTCACATACTATTATTGATAATTAATGATAGTGACAAGGTTTGAATATTAATCTAGTATTTCTTCATGTGCTGCAGCGTATTTATACATACCAATATGATAATTTATGATACCTTCACATTTTTTATGTTGAGCAAAGTGAAAAATGTGGGTAAATAGGTTAAGATGAGTTTTATTTTTATTTTTATCTCCTCATATTGTTTCAGGTAATAAATTGAATCTAGTTAATACTTTATTAAGCTTTATTAAGTAAAATAAAAAAATTCCCAATTTAAAATCAACGGGAAAAAAAGAAAAAACCATAATTTTGATGACAACATTTTGTATTTTTTTTTGTTGTATTTTACAAATGCAGAATAACTGCACAGACTTGAATTTTTCACCAAATATTTATATTTGCCTTTTCCTATAGGTATAATACTTACCTATATATTTTAAAAATATTTTGACTATATTATTTACTTTTATGCGAATAAAAAAAGTCGATCAAAAAGCCATATATATTTTTTATGAGGAAATGAAGTTCAAATTTCGATGAAATTATATATTTAAACGTATAATATCGATTAATCCTCAAACAATCCGGTTATTTGTTATTTTTTTTAATTTATTGATCTTAGAAACTAAAGAAATTAGAAACATTACATTAACCATTGTTACTTAAATTATAATTTTCTAGGTATATACATTCAGGTTTTCAAAATACTTAAAACACCTAAAGCTTGATAATTGAATACCATGTTTCTAATACGAGTTAATTAAACAATTTTATGAATATTTAAGTTCAAATTTTGACATAGGTATAATTGGACATTTGAACAAAAAATAACTAATTTAGTGATTTTGTTATATCTTATTCAAAAACTTTTATTTGTAGGCACTTGAAACTTTTTGCCACCAAATATACTAATATTGACTACCTGTTAAACACAATTACATTTTCGAAATACTTAGATTCTTTTAAGCTATTTATTCATACTATAGTTCTACGGTACGCCGGTATTGACTTACATAAGATTATAAAAGCTAGTAATTTTATATGAATATTTAACAATATTATAACATTATTATGTAATATCTTATGCAATTTTTTGTGGAAAAATACAGTTAAGCGTACCGAATAACTATAATTAATAAATTACCAATAGCTATATAAATATAATATAAATTATCCATATAGAAATATAGAATGACCGAATGTCTTTGAATCGTTTTTTGTAAAGTACAATGATTTATCATTGAATTCAAATTGTACACATCCGTTTAGTGACCTTCTCAATGACAATTTGTACACTCGACACCTATGTTAGAGCGACTCTCCTGGTTATTTTCTACGATTTTCAACATTTTCCATTAATCGTTATTTATTTCATCTGTATCATACGGACTGTGTGTCTTTACATTTATAATAATTATAAATGTAATTTTTTGTCATAGTGAGAATTAATAAAATCGGACAGCACAAATATATGTGTAGATAATTTAATATAGATAACCTTAAAAATAATGTATAATATATGTATGTTGATGGAAAATAATCATAAATCATAATTTACACATAATCATGTATTATATGTTTAAATATTTTGTAATAACTACTATATTCAATGGGACCAATTTAACATTAACCTTGGTTATTATATATATATATAACATTGGAATATAATATAATATTTCAAAAAAAAAATGTATACACTTTTTTTAATTGTATACACACTTAATAGGTACTATACCGATATAGAGTTAATTTATTCAAACATTATACGATTGTTAAAATAATGAGATTGAGATTCCTTTAAAGTTGACATCAAAAATAATTGTTTGCCCAAACATTAAATGCTTAACAAAAATTTAAATTATCTAAATATATGCATAATATACATACATTTAATACCTATATAACATTATATATTTATATTCATTCAAAAAAAAAAAAAAATGCTTTCTGTATATTTATTTTCAGCCTTGATAATATATCCGTGCGTTTTCGATTTTTGTAATACTCATAGTACCTGCAGTATAAGTACCTATACATATACACAACGGTCCGTTTTAATGTTAGACGGCCGATTTCAAATGCCATATATACAGAACGATGTATTGACCCCAACAATAATTACCGACGCGTCACGGCAAAAAAAGAATGATGTGATGGCGGTATCATATTATTATATACGCGTATACCTGCTTAAGCGAGTACTTTGGATGCGACTCTCGTGCGTGAACGTTGGCAGGAATTCTTTCTCCGTATAATATAATGCGGTGCAAATAACACCGGCGCCGGAAGGGGTGTCGCGGGCGGAAGGGTGGTCGGGTGAAAGAAGATAGATAACACGACTCCCGGAACACAACGGGCTCCTTGAATATTTCGAATGCAATCCGGTAGTTTATCATTTCTAGGAGGGGACGGGTGTGGCATATAGATGATAAAAAAAAAAAGTAAAATAAAAAATTGGTGGAGGCGACCCGGTTTTTCTCCGCTGCATTGTCGGGGATGGGCGAATAAATCTCCAGGATCAAAAACGCGCTTGCGCGGCCCGGCGACGACCCGAACGTGATAAAGTACCCCGAAGGCTTTTATTTTATCTTAAATTTCTCGAGACGCAGTTTCTCTCTTTCCTTGCGAGTATAATATATATACACACACACACACACACACACACACACACACACACCAGCTAGTGGTGGTATATATATATACATACTGCAGCACGTCCGCTCTTGTCCTCTACCCGTCTCTCTCGATCTACCACCCCCTCGCGCGTCGTCCCGTCCATCTATCTTTTACTCGAATTCTTTCTATCTCTGTGTTTATTTATAATACACGACGGCTGCAGCGGCGAGAGGACTATAGGGGTAAAAATGGCTCTACCCGTTTGTCTGGGCTGTCTGGTACTGGCTGGCCACCGGTTTTTATATTGTTTTATTGCCCCCCGATACTGTAACGATCCCTTTGGTCCTCTTCGTAGGAAAAAAAAACAAGTAGGAAAAGAGACGGAAGGGAAAAAAATTATTGCGCACGGACACAGAGTTATGGAGGGCAATTTCGGATGCGTCCGAGTTCCGGTGTAGGACGACCTCTGCGTTCGGGTAACCCTGCAGCTGTATATGGACCTTTTTAGGCTCTCGATTTAATATTTATGTGCTCTGTTGGCAGATTTGTGTTGGTGAATGTCCGTTTTATCCCGAGCCCTATTGTATATATGGTATGTCTTTTACGTGATGAAGTTTATACAAATAATATACCACTGCGAAATTTAATATTTATTTGACAGTATAACTACACAACGATAGTGAATTCGCGAGTGATTAAATTGACAGGTGATGCATCATGTATGTTTCATTTTAAACACATAACTAAAAATATATTATAATACATTATATAATAACATTTTATTATTGCCATATAAACGATATTACATGTTTACATATATATGGTATGTAGAATAAATAAAACTAAAAGTAAAAACATTTTATCCCAAATATCTATTTTAAAAAAATGTATTTTTCTTCAATGCTGTGAGTTATTGGTGTGGAAGAACATAAACTATAAAATTGAATTTTGTTTAATAACATTTTTATTATCAATAGGAATCGTATAACATTTAATTTAAGTCCAAATAATCCGTTATCAAAATTGAAAGTTTACATTGTAGAAACTTGTAGTGGTCTTTTTTTAAAGTATTATATTTTTATTATTCACAGATAACCTTTTTTTATTGATGTCGTTCAATAAATATATTAAATTAAATATTACCAATTATACTCAATACTTAAATATATATAATATTTATAATATGATATTTATATATTTTATGTTTGCACTATTACACATTTTTATAAACTTAATAAATATATTTACTAACTTTGATATAACCATTTAGTTTAGTATATAATATAAATTATATTATACCATAATTTGAAATAAAATAAAATATCGGAGTTCGATGCGGTCTGTAGAAAGTTTCCTTTTTTCAGATAAAAAAATATTTATCAAACTCCGACAATTCTAATAGCTTGATAATTTATTATTCTCGTTAAGTAATTTTTTTTTCGATATAATTAATACACCCTATCCACCCCCCTCTAAATAGGTATCGGGTAGTAGATAAGTGGAAAAGTATTATAATTAAGGTGGCAACTAATATATAAAATTTAATTTTTAAATATTGTAGAATTGCGGAAAATATGAAAAACTAGCACCAGGCCCCTTAAGTTAGGCTGTTAACAGTTTACACAATGTACCTAATAATTATATACTATAATACATTTTAATAGTATATATTTTGACGCATTGATGTGTATTGTTTTAGGTTAATACTGTTGTTCTCTAATAATGTACAATAGATATTACAATATTTGATTTTATATACAAGTAATAAATCATACGTGGCTCGGCGCAGTGCAGTGGCTGAAATCAATCACGCAACTTGATTGAGAGTAAGCAACGGCCGCTGCTACTAGTTCCCGGATGGGTGACTACCCGGGTCCATAGTGGCAAAAATCTTGACACAAATACATGTGTTGCCAACCAACCATAACCCCTACAATAGCTAATAGCCATAGTTGCCGGGATATAAACTAATAAATAAATAAATAGATAAGTAATGTGACGATGTTATATTAAAAGGGCGTACCTACACATACCAAATTTCACTTTTTTTCACTAAAAATTGATTAAATATTCAATTTTAAAGATATAATATTCATTTATACGAATTATTAAATATGAGACACCCAGGAGCTAAAATTGCTTATTATATTGCCTTAACTAAATTTGTATTGATTGACATATTAGTTTTAAAAAAATGTAGGTATGTGATGTACGCCCTTTTAACAATTTGAATTTTATGATCGCCCTTTTAAAAACATATAGTAAATAGTGGTATAGCCCTTTTACCATTTTCATTTCTATAAACGCAAAGTACCATTAGAATGTTTTGTTAACGATGACAATAACTTTTTACTTTTTCAATTACTCATTATTATTTCAAAAATATTAAAATCGAAATACTAAATCAACATAAAAATTAAAAACGTAATGAAAAATATTCTTCCCAGTACCAATTAAATTATCTTCTTAATGTTCACTCAAAATATCAAATTCGATAGGAATATTTGTAATCAAGTTAACTTCAACACAAGTTATGTCCAGTGTGGAACCTATTGTCAAACCACTTAGTTCAACCTGATAATACACAAAGGGAAATAATAATTATCATTGTACACACTGTGAAGATTATAAACAATTAGGATAAATTTAATGTGGTATGATTCTATTTTTAAAAGGGTGCCTGGATATCTTACAATGGATATTTCCAACTTACTTTTTTGTATTTAAATACATCTTTTTACCAGTTTATAGTCCTGATTATTTTGAATATTGCTGACACCAAAACTGTATTTTTCATTTTTAGAGATATTCGCCCTTTTAACAAAACACCGTCGAATGATAATAATATTATTGAAAAATGTTTCATTGGATTTCATATAATATGTATTGTGTATAATATACATGTATCCAGATCTCCAAAACAATCATTATAAGACCAATTAATAAATAATATTTTGTAAACAACATAGTACATACAGATGCAACCTAGCTCTTGCTTTTGAAATCTTTAGTCATTATATAAATTAAAGAAGCAGCAAATCGCTGTATCTACCTATGAATTCAATAATGAGTATTTATTATAAATTCCGTATTTCCGTATGTCCTTTATATGGCTTAAAAAACTAACAGCTTTAAGATAGTAAAAGTACAAATAAATGATAAAATAATACATACAGGTATAGTTGAAAACAATTTACTGGGTACCTAAAATATTGGTCATGAAACATATTTTCTATGTATACATTGTATACTGTAGTATAAACATTGTGTAAACGTAAATTATATTTCAGTAACTTAAAAGTGTTATGTTATAACAATAACAAATTATTATAGATATATATAGTTGAGTATTTGCTCATTTTGTGAAGCAATATTATTATGCCACAAGAATTTTCGTTAACAACTGCAGCAGTACCTATACGATCGCTCAGCATAATTTAAATAATCTATACGGACGTTTCACATTAGACGCATACGAATTACATCGGTGTGTTCCAAATCGTTTTAGACCCACTCTACTGCGGATGGTGCTTGGCATGAATAAATGTACAAAAGTGGTAATAAATTAAGATTTATTTCTCCGAGCCATAAAATATACACTTCGTTTAATCCTGCAGCAGGTATCTCTACGCCGCGGCAATTGTATCGATTTTAAAATATTATTTGACTTTCTATGCGGTTTGTATTAAAAAGCTCTGATAAAATATCACCATCAGTGCCGGGGAGAAAAAAAAAACGTACGAAATAACTTCTTTTCACGTAAGCACGGAGTTATATTATAATATAACCACGGTTAGGGCGCGGGATTTATTCGGCAGAAGATATATCGCGTGATGCCTATGTACTATATTATAGTGTGCACACTGCACCTATATTGTAATAGCACCACGTAGTTAATATGCACGACGAGCACGACCTAAAAGCTAAATCCTAAGAAAATCCATTGGAAACATATTTGATGGGATTAATCGGTGCAGAGGTTCACCCTACATCGTGTATTTATATTTATATTTTATAACTTCGGCTTTATTTTGCTATATAGGTAGGGGAGAGCGGAGTTAGTTGTTACACGAGTAAGTTGTTACGCAGTAAAGATATTTTGTACTTCCAATTATGGTAAGACTGTGGAGACTGAATAATCAAACTCTATTATCATTTTATCCACATGTATTGTGATAATATCGAGTATATTTTATCAATGTTTAGAATTAAGGACCATTTTCTGATTTTTCTAATCAAAAGTAAATTTTTTTCATCGTTTTCAGTTTTTATATGCAACGCTCATACATAAGGTAAGATTATTTTGTCACTTTATATTTGTTCATTATATAGTATAGGTACCTATAACCAAACACAATTTTATCCAAACATATATTATTATACCCTCAATGCAAGTTCACAAGTCACAACACCCGGGTTGGGAACCTTTAGATTAATAGAGGTTGGTATCCATGTGTTTGTTGTCTCCGTCTTACAAACGTACGACATACCAAATTTTCGTCCACTAGTTTCAATAGCGTACTGTTGGTGTTCATATTATAAGTGTAAATTTACCTATTTCCAAACTTTTAGGTAAAAACATTGACTGTGCTTGAGCTTCGGTGATTTTTTGATATTTTCATTTTCAAGCAAGATAATATGGGCGTGTGAAGTATAACCAATTAAAATTGCTCTTATCTCGCTTGAAAATTAAAATATCGAATAAAAGTCGACGCTTAAGCACGGATAATGTTCTCACCTAAAAGTTTATTACATAATAAACATTTACACTAGTATCAAAACTATAACAGCACATTATTGAAACTAGTGAACGAAAATTTGTAATGTCGTACGTGCAGTGTAAGACGAATACAACAAATGCACGAGCAGCGTCCTCTCAATGTGACGAGTATAATTTACACGTACGACATATTGCTGCGATCATTCCTATAACCTAACCCAACCAACCATATAAATGCATATATCGCGAGTAAAATATTGTTATAAAACCGATCCGTCCGCGATTTTTTTTCCTGTTTTCCCCGGTTCGGTCGTGTATCTATATAATAATATTATATCGTATATAATATAATATATATCATTTGCGGCGTGTATCTGCGGGATTTTCGGTGGAAATGTAATTATTATTATTTCCCGTTGACGGGCTTTGCCGATAAGAGGATAAAGGTCATTGGGCGTTGCGGCGACAGCGGACACGGGAAGTCGGGAAACGGCGGTGGCGGGGAAGAAAAGAAACCCATAAATAAATACGAGGAAAAAAGCCAAACTGGAATCAAGATGAAGGGCAGAGAGCCGGCGAAACGTGGCCCGGTCCAATATATCAGCGCCTGCAATGCGGGATTTCAAAGCCTAGTTGATTTATATCGCAAAAGTTGAACTTTTCGAACAGGACTTTCGATATATCTTCCGGGGCTTTTTTTTTTATGTTTTTCGCTCTGTTCGGTTACGATACGATGCTTATTTATATAATATATATAATATATATATATTATGTTTATAATAATAATATAACGAGTGCGGCCGATAACGCCGCTGCAGACGCGACACGCACACACGCATATACTTATATTACAAATAATAAATTGTCGTAGTTGTATACACAGATGCAGCATCTGCTAAATCTTAGACAAGTGCCCATTTAAATTTTAGAACGTATTTTAAAAAATACGATATCATACGCGGCTAATCATTTAGTGTAGTGGTGTTGTCGTGTGACGTAGTCGAAAAAAACAGTAAAATGTCGAATATCAATATTTGTATAGGCACCCGCGATCTGTAATCACATGTTTATGTATTATTATTATAATACAAGCACTGATTTGCAATTTCATTTTTTTCAATCTATCACAATCATTATATAGTCCGAAGAAAATATTAAACTAAAATATTACTCGAGTAGTTAAATCGTTTTTATGTGAAGTCTATACCCCTTTTGCAAGTTCGTTTCTACTTCATTGTTTTTTGTTCCTATACCTAAAGTACCTAGCAGTGGCGTAGGGCATATAGGACGATAAATGTATGGTAATTCACATGATTTCTGAAAAGGGGGGGATCAAAAAAAGAAAACGACAGAGATAAATGGGAGGAGAAAATTGGAAAATCCCTTCTAAAAACTTTTTACTTAGGTAGTAAAATATTTAACCATAAGGAATAATAAATATAATTTGAATTGATTCAAAATTTACGTCAAACACAATATGGAAAAATGATCCACTCCAAAGCCAGTCCTCCTTATATATGCCATGGTACCTATGGATGTTGAAATGGTTTAAATAATTACAAGCTTACAAATAATTACAACTACGAAAAACCGTCTGGTACTCAGCTGGTATACATTATAAACTATGAAAAATTGGAAAACAATAAATATAGAACTATTACCACAATATTATAATATATATTATATTATTTTTTTCTAAAAATATATTAATGGCAACAACTGACTGGCTACAGAAATTATCATAATTATTCATGGTCGACATACTATATGCAATATGCATGTATTGAGAAAAAATATATATTCATTTATGGGTAACACAATATAACTACAAAGCAAAAATATGTTTTATGGTAATTTATTTTAGCTTTAATGTAATCTCAAATTAAAGTTAATATACGAGTACGAAAATCTACCATCTAGTCGAATAGATTAATTACATACAATTTAGTACGGAGTACGTCCAAATATAAATATATTGTTTGTTTAATAAACCCCGTTCCTCATGGTATGTACCGTTAGACAATGCACTTTATTATGTATACCATGTAGATTCTGAATAGTGAATACCCTATGACTAAGCTTGGTCAATAAAGTGATTTTCAGATTATACTTTTTTACAAAAATAATCGTCCAAAAAACTATTAAGTAGACATTCTTAAAGAAGTACAAAAAAATTGTATTTCCTACGTCACGCATCGCATTAACACGTCGCTATAATCTAGACGAATCATGTGTTTTTTTGATAATATGATGTAAACATTATACTTTAAATTTCAAGTTATGAAAAGCCGACACTGATTATTCTAATATACTGATGATATACCTGCAAGTATTTTGACTGCGCAAACATATAAAATTATGACAAACATAGGTCATTCGATCCAATATATTAATCTATAGGTCAGTGTTGGGAAGGAACGCGTTCTTGGAACGCGTTCCTTTTATAGGAACGAAGCTCGGAACGCGTTCCATTTAAAATATAGGAACGAGGAACGGGAACGAGTTCCTATTTTGAAGGAACTTGAACGAAAATTTCCGTTCCTCAAATAATGAAAAAATTTTAACACGTTGAGTGCCACAGTATATTTTATGAAGCGCATATAGTGTGTTTCCGCGCCAAAACTGAGCCGCGACGCCGTCGGTCGACTACGTGTCGTGTTCCGGGTCGTTTCCGGTTCCGCGCGCCAAATTAGTTCTTCTCAAACAAAACAAAATTTCAGTATAAAAATATTTTTTCAAATAAATTGAATTAAAAAAAAAAACAGATTGTTGTATCATACTATGTCCTATACTCCTATGGGCTATAAGCCTATAACCTATAGCATGTCTCTATGTGTGGTGTATCGTGTATAGTACACACTATACACTGTATACTATACTACTATAGTAATATAAATGTATAATATTATGCAATTATGCAATATGAATGTATATATATAAAGTTTCAAGTCTACGCTATACAACTTTTGAATTATAACAAAAAAAATCTAAGACAAATCATTTTTGTTAAAAATCGGTGCTCCTAGAAAGGAGTGAGTTAACCGATTTCAGTGGTGGTCAATGGTGTTTTTTGCGAAAAATTTTTAAGTCAGAAATAATCGGTTAACTCTCTCGGTTCGATTATTTCTGACTTAAAAATTGTTCGCAAAATACACCATTGACCACCACTCAAATTGCAAAAAAAGGAACATGAAGGAACGGGAACGCGTTCCTTTTTAAAAAGGAACGGGAACGCGTTCTTATTTCGGGACAGGAAAGAGGAACGGGAACGAGTTCCTTTCTTACAGTAGGAACGAGGAACGGGAACGAGTTCCTTTTTAAAAGGAACTTTCCCAACACTGCTATAGGTATATGAAACGTGTACAAATCTCTGCATTGCATAATATGCGTATAATAATATGTGTATTTGTATTTTTTCAAACGAGTTTGAAATTATATCGTCAAAATCGGAATCGGTTTCGTCGGGATTATACGAATTCACCAATTCAAATAGTAATTTTTCATATTTTTCGATTGGAATATACCGAAATAGTAATATTCATACACGTGTTAAGCCGACCACCGTGATTAATCGAGTTGGATTCAACTATTCTTGCGGTCTTAATTTCGGCCGTTCGTAACAATAAATCATAACAGCCGTGTAACTTGTTCAACACTTGTGTCCCTTGCGTCCACCGTCTTTCACACACTGCGGACTATTATAATTCACTCTAAATCGTTACTATTTGAGAATATTATAATATCATCTAATTAGAAACTGGTTTTTTTTTATTATTATTATTAATGGCGACCGTCCACGGTTACACTATTATAGCCTCGCGCATCATATAGGTACACTGCAGGCACGCAATAATAATATATATTATTTGGTCATCGGAAGGGTTCAACGTTTATAGCTGATTTGAGATTGTAGATATCTATCTACACAGATATTATAGGAAAAAGGCGAAATATTTTTGGCACTACTATACGATATTTGTTCTATTGGACACATTTTGTCGGTCAGTGTGTACAAGTTGGCCTACTATACAGTATAATATACAATTTGTCCTGGAAGCTAGTTGAAATGCGAAAACCCGTAATTTTAAAATGAATAATTCATTAAAAGTATAAGCAACCGACCGAAAACAAAACACGGAGATGCACCATCAATAAAATTTCAAATGCGCCACTCCGATGAACCGTAAACTATGTCGTACAATGTACACCGATAAAATTAATGCGTGATTCGAAAATGTTTTCGACGGGACAGCATAATCGGAAAACTACAAATGGATGTATACAAGTATAAAATTGTTTAAAGATATTGAATTATTATGTTATACAATTTCAATATTAAAATATATTTAGTTAATTTTTCTTTAAAAAATAATAAATAATAAAATAAATAATCTTTAAAACGTCATGATACCGAAATCGGGTTTTTTTATTTACCAATTATCAAACAATACGATATAAAAATTTAAAATAATAGTTTTATTATATATCTTTACATTTTGCTTTAGAGGAGGTTAAAATACATAATACGCATATTCATTGATTCGTTGGTAAAAAAATTTAAAACGATGGATGGTTGTACCAATAATTTCAATGTGTATGCCAATAATTTTCTATTATAAAATAAAATTATTTCAACTGATTAAAACACCCAATTAACAATTTGAAATTATTGAAAATTTGAATTTGTATAATGCAAATTTGATATATTGTAAATTTTAAAAATTGGAAAGTACCTATAGTTATTTTGAATTTATGACTAACATATTAAACAACAAAAGTTACTCTTCCGAAATTGATACTAAATCAAAACTGAAAAAATAACTGAAATATTTGTTAATTTTTCAAATTTATGGAACTATAAAAATAATTTTTAAATTATTTGGAAGTTGAAGAACTAATAATTAACTATTTTAATATAATAATGTAATACCTATACTAATATAATATATCAACATAAAACCAATTTATTATGGTAGTCATGATGTATAGGTACCTATAATAGTATAAAGTAAATTATATACCATCTAGTGAAACACAGATCAATTGTATAGATCAAATGTTAATTCACTAAGAAACATACACTAACTACAAATCGAAAAATCGAAAAATAAAAACACAAGCAATTATTTAATATTAATAATTTTTCCGAAAAAATTAAGCTATAAAAACTAAGAGATTGTAAAAACTGTGATTAAGTACTTTTAATATTTTTAAGTTATAAAAACAATTTCCGAGGAACCATGTATTAAATTATTGTAAAGCTTTTTGACAGAGGAATATGAATTTTAAAATAAAAATATACAATAAAATTATTATACGTTCAGTAACTTCTATATTCTACGTATTATTATGTAAATAGTCCATCGTATGGATAACAATATAATAATTGTTGACAATTTCGAAATTGTTATTCTCAGTTCGAATAATATTAGCTATTATGAAGTGCGATTTAACTTTACTAACTTTACTAGTCTACTGAATGCGTTTCTGAACATGTACGTACGTACGAATAAACGCGTTTCAAAGTTTATAATCCGAGAATTGTTAAATATAAGTTTATTTATTAGTCAACGATTTATAGATTTTTTTTATTATGCATACATTATTAAAATCTGAAAGTTAGTTTTTTTTCAGAGTCAACTACAATTGCTTTTAAATTTAATGACGCGCACACTTTAAATGTACTAACTAAGATTTATTCATTTTTAAGCCACTCATTATTCATTATGCAATGGTGAATATATAGAATAGAATAACATTTTTCTTCGTGTTTTTTCTATAGAAAATTGCTTTTATAATGCTCATGTTCTACGCAAAGAACATGTTTCAAAACACACACAAATTATATGCAACTATAAGGAAAGATAAAACTGGAATAATAAAATATAAAAACAAAATCATGTTCTTTATCCAATCCATTAAACGGGTTTTAATTTGAAAATTAATAAATCTTTTGGATGATTTAAAACAAAAAACGGGATGACTCTCTTTTTTTCAAAAAAAAAAAAAATGTTTAGAATTATTAATATGATATCAAATCGTTATAGCATTACTCAAAACAAAGTACGATACGGTGTTCAGCATGGCTATTATATTATTATATACGTATTACGTACATAAATGCTCTACAAATTATTCGGTATTAATGTAACGCGTTTAATTTCGCATAAAACTGTTGATATTCGCACACGTGTCCTGGGCACATGTAAACGCGCCCGAGGATGTTTTTTACGACCTATTCCAGAGGGGGGCGGATTGTTGTAAAACTAACCAAAACGGATGAGGGATTATACCATGAACTTTGGTTCCAATTTTACTTTCGGAGACACGGCGAGTAGGAAAAAAAAAGTAACACAGCATAAAAAGCTTTACGAGTATAAAATATAGCGCTCAACCAGAGGGGTAAAAATATAATGCTCGAACGTTTTGTTGATAAACTTATAAGTAAACTCACTTTGCATTGTTACATGTTATTATATATATTATAATGTAAAGTTTTCTAGGAAAAGAAAAAATAAACATGTAAAGCAGGCACCAAACTTTTTAATATCCAAAAGTGTGTGTGTGGGTGTGTGTGTGTGTGGGTATATGTGAGTAAGGATCCCTCAAGGCTCTCGAAAACTCCGGTCATAAATAATCCCTTCAAAGTTGCGCGTTGCCATTGGGTCCCAATGTAACGATAACTCATTGTTATCTCTTGACCTGGGCCCGTCCACCATTATCATTCCTCTTTTCGGTCAGCCTCAGCGCTAACTTCAGCGAGAACTTGAGAGAAGTCTTATTATATACGAACGTTAATATTATTACTATTATTATCATCTCGGGGGGGCTTTCCAGCCTGCGGAGGTTGTCCGTGGCGATAATATTATGGTCCCTCTTCAAATCGAACCCCCAGAGATGAACGACACTTTCATTTCGTCGTATACCTACTACCGTATTGGTGGTATTATGGTGGTATAAAAATAATATTACTCTGTAGGTATAAATGTAAATGTTTCTATAGGGGGATACAATATATTTTTGTATACGAATTTCCCATGGTAATTTACGTTTCCGTTTTCCGTCACTATCCATAAAAATATATTCCTATTTAGTATTTTCTCAATTCTATCGATCTGTATCATTTAACACCTGCCATGACGGTTTTTTCCTAATAATAATTTATTATCCATCCATAATGATATGTGTTGTATAATATGGATTTGTATTCAAAAAACTATAAATTAATGGTAGGTAAGAACTATAAGATGGAAATCTGTAGATACAGTTTCTGGATGTTTTTTGTTCGCGATTGAAACTGTAACGTAAACAAATTCTATTAAGACACACTATCTATATGTCTATGTGTCACTCGAAAACGCTTTTTATAATTAACATTAAATCGGTTTCATATGATAATTTATAATATTTCAGTATACTAAATCAGGTCATTGAAGATTATTTTTAAATTACACGATTAAGTTTTGACGAAGTAAACAACCAATTCTTAGTTTCTTATACACACAAGTGAAAATTATATAACTTAAGCACTAAATTACGACGAGCTCACGTTTTTAAATTTCCCAACACCAATTCAATAAAATATATTTTAAACTGATGGCTGTACCTATACATAGTAAGTTATACTCAGACTTTTTATAGGCACCTGCGTGTTCACATAGGTATATATCATATATTTACGATTTGACTCATACTCAGCAAGACACTGAATGTTTCATGAATATTTTGTCACTAAAGAATTAATTCAGCAAAAAATTAATCACTCAAAAAATGTTTTAGCTAAATATTATATTATGAAAAAATACGTTTTATTTTTTAGTTATATCGCTCGCGCACACAAAAAATATTGTAATAATAAAGATTATGCACAATAGTATGTATATTATACGTAGCAAAAAATACGCAGGTACTTATCGGTTGTCTCAACTATACCAACGATTTTCCGGTAAACTCAATTCCGTTATTGTGACTTCTGTAGTTCAACCTGCGTTATATTTTTCTTAAGATAATTTTGAAATCTACAAAACAAAATATTATAAGTAGGACTGCCTGACAAAGTGTAAAACGTAGTAAAGCATATAATAATATAATAGCGATATACGACTGTCCACAGACTATTATTCCCAATAACGTGCATTTTCTCCTAAAAATCTGGGATTTACCACGAAAAGAAAAAGTGCTGTGACTTTTCCCTTGAGTATTGACCATATAATTTTGTCGAAGAAAACTCACTGATCCAAATCATACTTAGGAAAACGACATTTTGGAAATGTGCAATGTAAAATCCCGTAAAAAAAAAAAAATGTAACCTAATATAGGAATTAGGAATGTTCCTACCTACATAATATGTCCCCAATGCCGGGAGTGGTTTGCTGACATATATATATATATAACTTTTGTCGAACTTTTGTATTATAATTTTCTGATAAGGAAATTTTTTTTAAATAATGTAACCCTTTAATGTTACTCCCAACCCGTTGTTAACCCCCCAACCCGTGTGGTAGTCGTAATAACTATACGGTACATTGAGTTAACCGAACAATCGAATGGGTGATAAGTAGGTACCGCAACGCAATACGTATATATATATATATAATAATTGTATAAATCGTATAAAACATCTAAATAGTTAATACGCGCGTCGGTTGAAATATTCGTTCATATTATAGTCGTCTAGAGGAAAAACGAGTAGGCGTATGGTCCCGCCGTCGAATGTTATATGCGCGCGATGGTTTTAGAAATTGAATGTTTTCGCCGCCGGGACGTGTTTTTTTTTTCTTGAAGTTTCGCCGTCGTCTGGTCGCGTATTGTTATTTTTAACGCGACCGAGACCGAACGTATATTATAATACGCGTATACCGTACGTACAAAACAACGTCCGAACATCCATTATATTATGTTATATTTTTATTGTGAACAGAAGAGGACGCGACGGAAACAAAAAGGGAAATGACAAAAAAAAAAAAACAGACCATGCCACGGGCCAGTATAATACAGCATTATATACATTTATGCATATTGCATATATTTTATCGTATACATTAATACCTATTTATAAATGTATTATATCGGGAGTGCCAAAAATCCACGAAGAACTCTCGCTGCAGACTATTATCCTTACACATCATAATATAAGTAAATAACTACTTATTATTTAGGCAGCCGTACATTTTCACCGTTGGCTCTGGACTCGGGAGATATCGTGTTGTCCGGTGAATTGTTTTAATACGAGTTTTGACGAAATTATCTATGGTGTTTGTCTGCATATTATATGAAAAAGTTCTAGAAATCGATTCTATACCTTTGCGTATGACCTTGATTTAAAATCACGTTCAGAGATTGACAAACGTGGTATACCGTATACCAAAACAAATCTTGATCGCCTCATTTCAAAACAATTTTAGTTCTAGGAAATATCGCAATATATAATATTGTCTCTAGGAAAATAAATTAAATTGCGGTAGAAATCTTTCACTCTTCATTGATACCTCTCCATCAGTACCCACGGTATTCGCTATAGATACCAATAATCTAAGCGGTATATACGTAGGTTTATGTCGTATATGATATTATGTTCAAGTGTAACACACACACACGCGAGCACACACACATACAAAATACATACTTTATTACTATATAGGAAATCTCGACATAAATCTCAGGGCAGAGACGCTGGCACCGTCGCCGCCGTCGCCGGAGCTGACGTGATTTCCCTTGCGCGATCGCTCATCCCGCGTGGTTATTTATTTTCGACTGGTGCCGCCGTGGCGCACGTGTGTGTGTGTGTGTGTGTGTGTGTGTGTGTGTGTGAGAGAGTATCGAGTATTTGAGTATAAGTATGAGTGCGTGTGCGTGTGTGTGTGTGTGTGTCACGGCAACGTTCCAAGATTAATTGCGTGTCGACCGCCATGTCTTTTTTGCCTCAGCCATTAATTTATGGCCGAAAGAGGTGTGCGACGCTTGTGCGCGAGTATAATAATAATAATAATAAATACACACACATATTTCTATATATAATATCAGCATAATAAACGTATATAATATATATATATATATAATAATATATGATATGCGAGTCAGGAGTCTGTGTTACAGGTGGTGGTGTACCGTGCGTACCTACGATATTATAATATTAATAAGAAGAATACTATTATAATTTTTATACATTTTTACTGCGAGAGTGAGCGCCCGTGTGTATGGGCCGCAGCAGGTCGCGCGTCGTGGACAAATGGGTACCCTCCCTCGCTTAGCTGCAGTGGTAACGGCGACGGAGACTGCAGCTGGACCGTCCGCTAACAATGGGTGCACTGCAGCCGCCACCGCCAAAAATTCGCGATCGCACCGGTACGAGGAGATGCACATAGATAATATTCCTTTTCCACTCGTACCCATATGTTATCATCGGCAATCTCCTCGAGTTCTCCGAAATGTACTCGAACATTCGAGTCACCCGATGAAAAAAATCTCTACGTTTTGTTTCTCTGCTACACAGCGCGGGATAACGGTGTAGGTACATAGGTAGTTGTAATAAATTATAATTGTAAACGCATACTCGTATAACGTGTGCTCTACCAGCTTATACCACCTATATGTACTATATATACTGTTTAGTGTTTAGCGAGGGATACGACGTTACGACGTATTCTTTTCGACAAACTGTATAGAAATATTTTAATAATTTCAAATATATTTTCATCGCGCATCAATGGATCATATAGTACCTGCTATAACATATATAATATAATTCTTTCAAAAACAATATTTTTGGTCGGATTTTAAGTGACCGTACGCGTAGCCGAGTGTCGCTCTGCAATTTAAGTTTGGTCTGGTCAGCCGGTACCTATATGTATAATATTATGGCAGGGTCATGTGTGTGTATGTTAGCGTCTATGTATTTTGTGTATATATATTACACATTATATTATAAAGGTACTTACACACATAATCGGTAAACCGATGCCAATAACCGATATACATATAATATATTAATATACGAACGCAGCCACGCCCGTTTGCGGTTACGCGTCTTCGGCACACGCGACCGCCGCTGCAGCGATGGCGTGGCGGAAGATTATCCGGGCGCGGCTGCTGACGGCGAAACAATATAGGCAATACGTTATTATTATTATTATATTTTATATTTTAATATACGTATTTTCGTATCAACCTATATTTTATGAAAAAACATTCACACCAGGCGTGCAAAAACTGCAGGGTTGGGACTTGGGGGACATGTCTCGCGTATATTTACTGCAAAACAATGAGCTGGTGTCGTATCACACACACACACACACACACACGGTATTATACTATATAAAACATTATAATAAACGTAAAACAATAGGTACGGTCACAGTTTTATCTAAATAGTAAATATAATAAATATATATATATAAAATAATACATGGCTACAACAACGGGTATATAGACTATTTAGGTTGGTATCTTGCAGTTACAAATATATGATATATATACATTATATTATATTATACCTATACAGCTATAGTGTGTCAGGAAGATATTATGACAGTTTTACATTGAAATTACATTTGAATGCGTCACATCTTATGGGGTACAGTGGTTAGTGGTACACTGTGTAAAGTGTTTTAGGGTATATATATACAATATAGTTGTGTATTTATGTGCACATACACTTCATTAGTTCTTATATGCTATAATAGGTACTGATACATTTGTTATATTCTAAATATTATAAATTATACACAAACTACTATACGCTATAAAATTGACCAAAATAAAATATACACAATTTTCAGTTTTTGATTCTCTCCAAATTGTTATTTATTATTAAAACCGTTCAACAGTCGTCACTCATCACTTACCATCAACACGAGCGTACTCAAATATACAAAATATTATAAATATTATTAACGGTCGCGTCTTCCACATACAAGTACGGAGTACCTTTAGTAAAGTAGTACCTGAGTATACTATTTAAAATGTATTAATAATTATTCTAGATGTTATATAATAGACAGCGGTGTCTATTTTTATTGATATAAAAACCACTTGCACAAGTTCTCAAACCCCCAGCTGCGGAAAACTTATTTGCATAAAGAATAGAAAATAGGAAAAGACCCCGGAAAACTATAATATCGTAACAAGGTACTGGTGACCACGTCGCAATACCAATACCTATATGGGCTATAATATATTATTATGTGTAATGTGTGTCCCACGATGAGTCAATTGCTTTACTCCGTAACCACATAGCGGCCGTTCAACCGATAGAAGCTGGTATACAATTGAGAAAAATCTAAATGGCGTACTAAAGTCACGCGTTTTTCGAAAGTGGCGCGTATTCGTCCTTACGTGCTTTACATTTTTTAAGAGCTATTCGTCTTTATATATATATATCCGGCGTACTTATATATATATATATAATATGTACTTATATACTATATAAATATATATAACTGTTTCGTTCGGAATCCTGAAAACGGATACACGCACGTATACATAATATACGCACTGCACGCTGTGACGCATTGTGCGGACGAGCAATAAATTCGACTTTGGTTTCCCCACAGACGGGCGTACTCTGTGGGTGACGGGACGGCGAGAACGGGGTGTCGGTGGGTGAGGGGGTCTTCTGATACCGACGGGACCGTACGATATACCTACCTGCCACCGCACGAGTTTATCCCACCATATCCCCGCTTTGCCCCGAAAACAGGAGACCCCCTCGGCACACACGCAGGCACTGGTCGCGTGAATTATTAATTATAACGATCCCGCAATGCGCGTTCGCTCGCCGGCAACCGAAAATTTGTGTACTTGCGGCCGCCGGCGCCATTAATCGTCAGCGGGTTTAAATTTCATTACGTCGGACTATCTAAATCACCCCGAACTAAGGCGAAATACGACACCTGCACTACTCTAATTTCGGATCCGCCACCGCCATTTGCCGTATATATATTGCCACCGCGGCAGTTTACATTATGAATATATACCGGCATACCGTCGGCTCTATATACCACATATTATGTATATGTATATATATATATATATACGAAGGCGGCGCGGTTTACATATATTATATATTATATTATTATACCATAGAGTAGCCGAAAAATCGATCGAAAGAAGAATTGCTATCTATTGTTATATACATACTTACACACGCGTATTGTTGGATCTAAATTGCGGTTGTTCAACGTCTTACAGATAGTAATAATATATACAGCATATGGCATTGTAAATCGTGGTGTCCTGACATTTGCAGTGTTCGTTTGAATTTATTCGATAGGTACACACTAATTTCAAAGAAATTACTCAATTAAAAATAATTATTAATTTATATTCATCTGATCGTCCATATATATATATATATTATATAGGTACGAGTATACGCCCAGTGGAGCGCGCAAAGTAATTGGTCGGAAAGCAAAAATAATAGTGTTATATTATACACGGGCAATACCGTATATCATAGTATTATGTTCGTATGGTAATGTAATAATGTGCGCGCATTGATCTCAATTAAAAAACATTCATAAAACGTTGTACGCAACAAGCGGCGTGTAATGAAGAAGTAACAATCGGAAACGTGTGAAAACCAACACGTACATGTCTTATTGTTTTTGTGCACAATATATTATCATATATTATCATTTTCATTACGTATACACTGGCCCGCCCCATCTCTCGTTGTGCGCTCGGCCGAGCGTTCTGTCTCTCTAAGTCGACCAATTCGCGTTTTTATGCATTTAATTGTCACGCTACGGCGGCCGCGACGACGGTGCAAAGGGGGAGGAAATAATATCGCCACGAGACAATAATAATATTATACTATTATATACATTGCACACTCTCACACACTCATACTCACGCACATAACATATCATATGATATAATTTATATGTATATACAACCAACTCGGCCGAGTACAACATAGTTCGCTGTACCTACGCAAAAGTCGTTTCTTCGCGT
Organism: Metopolophium dirhodum; assembly: GCF_019925205.1. Lineage (NCBI taxonomy): Eukaryota > Metazoa > Arthropoda > Insecta > Hemiptera > Aphididae > Metopolophium > Metopolophium dirhodum. The sequence goes on from NC_083561.1 coordinate 24,210,113, forward strand.
TTACATACTCGCTGCGGAGAAACTAGATTTAAAATCAATTGGCGCGCGCGAATTCCGATCGATCGTCAATACTACATATTATTATTATTATTATTATTATTATTGTGTATAGGTACCTATACGTGTCACAGGTCTTATACTGCACGTCCTCGGAAAATAACGTGTAAATTTTTATCCTCGTGAGACACACGTCTCTATCAAATATAATCGTATTGCTCGTATATACGCACAAGTGCGTCTCTAGCGTATATGCAGCTTACGGTAAAACGCGAATTCCGCACAAACGAGCTGACAGTCACGGCAGTGTTCTATCTCGGCGCAACCGGCTAAACCCGCGAGAGAAACGCGACAATCGTCATCGACACGCTCGTTTTGCGACCGTTGGTCCATCGTATATGCTATTATTATTATTATAATGTTATACATAGGTACCTACGGATAGAGGTGCGACGAGACCGCTGCAGCACGAAACCGTAATGATCGGCATCCCCGGTGTATGCGTAAACGAACGACTATATTATGATATTATAGATATACAGCACAGAGATGACCATATTTTTATGTTCTCCGGGTCAAGTAGGTAACGTATATGTTCAATGTATTTATGTAAGATTTCAGTACGCTTCGTAATATCTATAAGCACATAATTCACCTCGGAGAACCGCGTTAGTTTCGAATACGAATTAGGTAAACAATAATAATATTATTTATTAAATTGACCTAGAATAGGCTTTCTATACATAAATATATAGTACCTATATATTATACACTGATATTATACCGTAGAGCGGAAATTGACTGCACGGTTACAATAATCCACTATGAATTATTATTTATTTAATTTGAATTCCTTACAAAAAAATATACTGAACATTGCTAAGGAAAACTCATGTGGAGACCGATGTTATTAAATTGTGTTACATAATCTATGTATAGATGATCATATAGGTAGTACAAATAGAACGGCTATAAATTAAGATAAAAAAACAACATACTAGTTTGTCATCACTCTGTCTGCAGGGTTCGAAAAAAAGGTCATAGTCACGTAAAATATAAAATGTAAATATATTTACTTATTTTGTTTTATTATACAAACGACAGTACGAAAGTATTAATATTAATGTATTTATTTCAAATTCTGATTTTTCATTTCCAACACGGCTCAACAGTCGAAACCGATCATGTATCGTTTCCATAGTCGGTATTCATCGAATATCTTTCTTCTTCATACGACCGTGACGGGACGTCTATACTCTGGCACTTTGCAGCAGTGGTTCAATAGGTATATATTATGTGGTTTGACACTGATCTAAGTGCATGTACAGTACTACTACAGTATACCATACAATACAATGAATACATCTCTGTAGATAATATAAATAATACAATATTATGACGCATAATTGGTGACTTATTAACGTGTAATCAGAGACGGTCAAAGAGACGGTCAGAGACAGTGCAATGGGCACATTGTATACATAGTGGCATAGTGCAGGCGTAAATAATGTCTGAAATTTGAGGGGGGCTAGGTCAGGTCTATGCTCGATACTCTTATGATGCTTTAAAATTATAACACTAAAATCATTAGTTTTTGGGGGATTTCTATAGAAATTCTAAAGGGGCTAAGCCCCCAACCCCCCTATTTGCGCCTGTGATTGTATATACTATATACATTACAATACATTACATTACATTGTGCCTAGGCCCTACGTCTTTATAATATTCACATATATAATAATATTACATATTTTATATTTTTATTGTAATACATTATATTGTTATACCGCTCCGAGTACCGCGAACGCGTATGTTATTTTTTAAGCCACGCGCTGTCGTTATTTTTATTTATTCGTTATTTTTTACCTCTCCGCTTCTCCGAGTCCGGCCAACGACGGAAGACTTATTGTGTTCGGGAGTTTTCATTACAATAATATTACTATACACGCGGGATAAATACACCAAAAGACTCGTACAGTTTCAAACCGCGGCGGTTGTCGAGGGCGTCGAAGAAGAGTAGGGGGGGGGGGGGGTCGATCGCTGGAAACGCAGCGTAAAGAGCTGCTGCTCTATACGTAGCGACGGGTGAGTGTGTGCGCGGGACGTGCCGTGGAGGTGCGGGGGGAGGGGGATCTCGACCGCAGTAATAAATCTCCGACGAGGTTTTTGTGGCCGCGCATAAATTAGGAAATCAAACGGAACCGTGGATATGGCCGGTTTTATCCCGAGTGCTCGGGTGTATCTTCCAATTCCGACTCGGCCCCGGCTTGACAGTGAATAAATCACCTGGTGAGCCGAATAGCGCGGGCTCGGGCGGGGTGGGGCGGTGTGTAAGGCCGACCGTCGGCGAGAGGGGTGGCCGGTGGGAAGCCGAATATTCAGGGCCACGAATAAAAATAATTTACGAAACGAGAGTATCGGACGACGGACGAGGAAGGAAGATGGAAAAAAAAAACAAAGACCCATCGCACGTGTATATATACATACATTATACGGGAATAATGTATACACGATACATACTATTATAACGAGGAGATTTAAACGCGCCCAATGACGCAACGGTAAAATCGAACGAAAGAATAAACGCGAGCGCGATCCGTATTAATGTTTTGTTTTTCTTGTATATATAAATAAACACGTCGTTACGACAATAATACACTCTTATTCGAGACCGTTGAATAATAATATTATAAAATATATATAGGTAATGAAAGGACTGTATAATTATTATAATTAAATGCGGTACCAAATCGATGATATGTTTTTGGGCAGGATACAAGATTTTTTCTTTTGTATCCGACCGATTTTTCGTAAGATTTTTGTTGTTGTGGTTACGTCTTATCAACAAAAAACATATTGACGATTCATTGATTTTCCTTGTAGACTGTATACAGGAAAAATATCGAGTAGCGTGCTGTGATTTTTTTCTATATTCATGTAGATCGTTTAAAAATTTGCGAGAAAATGTTGGCTCCCCAGTGTTTTAAATATAGAACTGAAATTGTTATAAAAAAAAAAAAATGGTTTATAATAACTGAAGCGTATAGGGCAATCCAAAAAAAGTATTAGATTAAATCTTTTCGTGAAAAACCGGTTTTAACAAGTGTATTTTGGTGTTTCGTTATTTTAGTATATTGTGTATGTATGATGTATTATGTATACTATGTATAATGATCTATATCAGAGTTTTTTTCGGTAGAGAGCAACAAGATATAGGTAGGTATTGTGATTTAGCTTCTGTTAGTTAATTAAAACGTTTTATGCATCACGATGCACAAATCCACAAATATAGCTTAGCATATATTATAATTGTTGTATTTTACATTCCTTTATATACTCGTCACACACTATGTATTTTATTTTAATTTCAACCGAAAAATATACCCGCAACTATTAAACCAAATACAAAACGTCGAAACAAAAATATAACCTATTAAAAATGTCACTTGTGTTTTTAAACGAAACGCTTTGAACGTCTTTGATGACTTAAATTTTGAATAAATACACAAAAATTATTTTTGCCGCGTTATTGGGTGCCTACTTGCAATCCAATTAAAACTCGTCACGACCCCAAGGTCGAGAAACGCCGATGAGTGACATGAAATGTTTACATACATAATATAAATATATTGTGTAGGTATACTACGCCAGACCCGGACGCGATAATTGGCTACAGTGTGGTCGCAATTAGTTCATAATATTATGTTCGTGTAGGCTCATTAAAATAGAAATTACCCGTTTAGCGGTTCGACTTGCTACGACACGTTGACGGACATAATATAAGCGTCCCACGGAGTACATTTTTCGATGGGTCGTTTATATTTTTGTTTTCGATTGATCAAAAAAAAAAACTATACCACGACATAATAATTATGCCATATATAATATGATGCGCTTAGGGTCTAGTTGTAAACTGTATATAAATATTATTATATAAACTGAAGGCGTCAGCAGGGTGTTCCACAAACTATGAATTATTTGAATTTGGTGACATTTTTTAAATCGTTTTTGGTTTTTGGAGGGGGTCATATGCCAGATAATATTTTTCTTTGTTGAATCGGAGATGTTGCAGAATGTAAATATATAGAAATAAATGCATTTTAACTAAACATTTTACTGATTTAATCATTTTTTAAAAAGTACATACTTTATAACACTTATAATAGGTACTTGTAATATTATATTTATACTTTATTATATTCCTACAACACATAAAAGTACTCTGGTCGAATACAAATTCCTTTCGACGATCCCATCTTATATCATATAAAAGTGTGGCAATATTAGTGAATCAGTCGGACGAGAGTCAAAATATGAATACTGTAAACGTATAAAGTATAATGTTATTATTATTGTACCGATAAAGTTTCCTCGTGATAAGATATTGCTCCTTGCCAACGATTATCCAACCACCCTGCGCAAGTATGAATAAGGCCATATTATATATTATACGTATAATAATATGAACGTCAAATTATAAATAAAACTGTACATATTATTCTTTTGCTAGAGCATTTTGGTTATTTATTGGTTCACTGTCGTTATTATAATATACATATTTGATATTATATATATATATATATATTTATATACACAAAAGAATATGAATTTAAATACACATGTAGAATAAAGTATAAACCTGTTTTTTTCGGAGTGAAATATAATTTATTATTTGAGAACTCGGTTGTTTTATCTGAATGACATATGAAATAGTTTTTTTTTTGCTTCTTCGGAAGGGATTTTTTTGTACACAAATACACAATGCGTGTACACACATACACAACGCAGTATTATATACCCATTCGAATTTCATGAACCGAAAAATTCAAAAATGTATGTATAAATTATACATATACGTAGGTTGTAGGTATTACGTATGGTGGTTTAGTTTTAAATTTTAAAACACCGATCAGTACAGTATTGTAATTGATATTATCTACGGCCTTGCTGCCATGCTGCTTGCTCGTTATGAACAAGAAGACCTATGCAGCACATGAATTTCGTACGGACTCTGGAAAATGGGTAAATGAATAATACCTACCAAAATAATTTAGAAGTCAAATTGTTTTTGAAATCACAGTAAATCGTCTTGTAATTAGTGGTTTCTTAGATTGATGAATTCGAAATATATCCCAATTTACTTGTATAGGTATATTATTTAGTACAATATATTAAGTGCAATGTTATTTATTATTATTATTTATTTTTATTATTTAACTTATTTTGTACCAGTCATAAATTATAATTACTTACACAAAGTTATGAAGTTCACAATAATTAATTATTGTAATATAGTAAATTATTATTTGTTTATACTTGTAGGAAACTTATTAATTTATTATATTTATAATTATTCTATATTTCAATTAATTGTTGCAAGAGTTCGAGTCTTTTTTTAGCAAAAAATTAATATTATTTGATTATTATATTATTATGTAACAATAATGTCTGTATTGATTTCGTGAAATCATTGGTAACTAATACACAATACTTTCAAAATACATAGTATAATATATAAATATACATAAAATTATTATCTAATAAGTGAATTAGTGATGTAAGCGGCTTCTTTTTCATAACTATGGAAACAATGGCCTATCGCGTGTATTCAAGGTGATTATTATCTCAAAAAGTATTTACATTTTTAAAAATATTTTTTCACACAGTTTGAATTAAAAACAAAACAAATTTTTCAAAAAAAAAAAAAATTATATTTTTAATACTTTTTGTTACTTACAACTTATATATTTATATATATTTTTATTATTTTTTTTTTGTTAAGTTTTTTGATTTTTTAAGACAGCATAATATTATTTTCATGTAAAAATCTTAGTAAACTACTGCTTCTTTATTTAACATCCTGAAGCAGAATAATATTCAGAAAATTACAATTCATAAAAGTTAAATGTTAAGTGATTAGGTTATAGATATATATTATGTAGTTAATTAATATAATTTTATAACTAGGTGCACATTCGTTTGGTATTGGAGATGACAGTGATACTAAGGAGAGATTCTAGAACTATCCATAGTATGCATGAAATAGAGTAATTCTGAATCTTAGTGAAATTTTTATTTTATTACCTATATAATAATGTTAAAAGTAATCTAAAATAGCCTCAATACAATTTGTAAATGCTGTAAAAACCTGTTATTGAAAATACATGGTCTTTAACTACATGATACACTAAGAATTTTAATAAATGTTCAACTAGCATTCAAATTGAGTTAGCATACTAAAATATCACTTTCCACATACAATACACTCAATACACGATAAGTTCTAAAACTATTTTTTATAACCTAACCTATTGCTTAATGCTTGTAAAGAGTGTGTCATATACGTGACATTTAGGTTAACGTAAACGTACGTATATACATCGTAATTAATTGATGAAAAAAGTGGTTATAGTATGTGCGAATTTCTTCACCAACTTAGCATAAAAACGACAACATCAGAATATTGAGTTCCGTTTAAATGCATGAGGTATTACACATAATAACGCGTTTTTTTTACTGTTGCATCCCCGTTAAGGCCTAATCCACAAGTACAAATAGAACGTCAATTTTACCCACACTTTCCCCAAAGGTAATTTACTGTTAATGATCAATATTATGGTGGATATATTTATTTTTTTGAATGTTCCTATTATGATTGTAATGTAATTTGATGAATGATCAACACAGTTGAGAATAATTTATCAGGAAAATAATAATATGCAATGATAGGTAAAATGTCAAAAGTCTGTCCATAACCGGATTTAAAATGATGGAATTTATTCAATGTGATTGCAGTTTGAGTTTTTCAGATGACGGTGAATTTGTGGACTTCATTTTTAAATCATTAGAAATGACCAAAAAACTTTAATCATTTAAATAATTAAACGCACATAATAATATAGTGAATTTTTATTTTAAAAAATTATTTTAAAACCGTTAATTCCTATTCTAAACAAGAGGAAACATTACAGAAAAAATGTTCTCAACCTATTTATGAGGAAATACTGCTCCCACTGCTTGTATATGCTTGTTCTATTTTGTGCACAACCCCACAAAAAGTTGCAAATATTTAAAAATAAAATCAAGTAAAAAGTATAATATAACCAAGCTCCATGGTTTGTAAGAAACATACACAAAGATTTCAAAATTCCAAGGCCACATTGAAAATTCGGCTGAAAGTTTCTTCAAGCCCATCATTCACAAATCAACAGGTTCAATGCACTACCATCTCAGAATAGGACCACTACAACTCAAACGAATGTACCAGTTACGTTTGAGTGTATTGGGAAACGTGTTTGCAGTGAAACGAGTTGGTTGGAATTTAAATAAAGTTTGTTAAAAAAGTAAAGTGATTTCGTTGATTGAACGGATGTTAAGATCAGATTGAAGGGTTTCGTTCAATACGTACCACTTGGCAATTACCAGGATCTCCGAACGCAGATGTTTTGGAAAGCTTGAATAGTTCTCTTGTATGAGTACTTTGGCAGAACCCCAAATAAAAAATCCATACGCTCAAAGTGGTTGAAAAAGAGATTTATGTACAATGAGTTTTTGAGATAAATGATAATGCGGTAACCTATAACCTTGCAGCGAAGGACGAAGGTGTGGCCATATATCAGGTGAAATGTGAATCCTGCAATCTATAAGATATTAAGATGAGAGAATACTGAGGTCTGAGATACAATCAATTGGGTTTGCTCGATTTTTTAATCATTTCAAATGCCGAGTTCGAAAAATATTAAGTTATATATTATTATATTATATTATTCAGATCCAAAACGGTGAAAAAAAAATTGGCGTGCCATTGTGTATAGGTTAAGTCCTGCGATTCGACAGTACAATATTAATATAAACAATATAATATTTCGTTCTTAGTTTAACATAAAACTCATCGCTACACACATATTCTGGTCGGCTACCTAGCTATATTATATGACGTGTAGCCATTGCAGCAGTACAGGTCGAAATTAATTGTATTTTTCAACTCGTGATCAAGTCAATACAATTACCCATTCTAAAACGTACAGTATGCCACAACATAAAATACGACTATATATTAATATAATTAATATCAGCTATTAATAATCCGTGAAAATTCAAAAATCAATATCTATACTCTTATATTTATACCGTTATATACCATATTATACCAATTATTATTCAATCATGATATATCATCGATCATCGATGCATAATAGCTGGCTATTCTAGAAACCAAAACGAGGTGCATTAAATTCAACGCCATCACCACGGTCATCACCATCATCGCATGGTTAGGTTAGTTATAATATTATTATTGCGATGTATACCTACTCAATATCGAATTGGATTTCTGCCAAAAACACAGGTCATTTAGGTCATTGGGTTTCCATCTATATTTACACGATCGAATTTTACAAAATGAGCCGAAGAAAAGATTAATAACTAAACTTACCAGAAAATACTAATCCTGTTGTCAAATTACAAGAGATTTCTACACTACTATATTATGGTAATTAACGCGTAGGTTAGGTTACCTACAATAAATTCCCTAAATATGTATAATTAAACATATTTTATAATGCATGCTGCATATAATATTAACACTAAATTTATAACACACTCTTATTATAAAACCAATATAAATTGTTATTTATTTATAACAAAATGTAATATACTAAGCAATATAAAGTAGGTCGTGTACTATAGTAACTTATTATACATATTTTATTCAAAATGTATAATAATAATATTATCAAAATTTGTCTTACGAGGACGTCGTACTCAAATTCCTACACGCGAGTTATTAACGTGTGTTGGGAAAATTACTTTGGAAAAGTAATAAAATAACTTTACGTTTTATAAAACATAATGAAATATTACTTATTGTGCATACACAAAATTCTGTTTCACATATTATTAGAATGATACATAAATTTCGTATTTTAATAGTAACCAGCGGGATCGAAAAAAAATATTGCATGCAAAAGTTGTCCACGTCAAACTATATATAGCAAAATTAGTTGTTACACACAACACATTTATGGCTAAGTGTATGCGATGACTTTATGCTATTATACTATTACATTTATTGATAACCGTTTCAGTGACTTTTATTTTCATCGGGTGTTATATTATATTTGCATCATATCGTTTGTTTTATACTTTAAAAGTATTATATCTGTAGGCCGGCGAGATTTTTGAAAATAATATATTGTGAACCCGAATCCAAACGATAAAAAATTCAAATAAATGGCACCGCATACGTATGAAATACACTAACTGTACCGTCTGCACAAGGGAGTACAAGTAGGAGCAAGCGTCGTCGAATATAGTTGTTAGGGTAGAAAATTTGAAATATTAGAAATTTATTATGTTCATATCTTTATACATTAATGAATATATTGTTAGTGTTTAAGAGCAAAATCACATAAGATTCTTGAATATTTCAAAATATTATGCTCCTTGGCCCACTGCATTTGCCTACCAATTTACTGGGGGAAACTATTAAAGGAGAAAGACTTTTTCAAGTACAAGCTAATGGTCTAATTTAGTTAGTAAAATATTTGAAATACCAACATAAGCACTCCACCAGAATTGAGAATTTGCGATTTTTATTATATAATAAGTGTGAAATCCTCACGAGGAAAATTTATCGCAAGAAAAATTGATTTTACAAAAAATATGAATATGATTTTAAAATCCATTGATTAAGGATTTATTTTTTAAAATCAAAATAGTTAAAAAATTTAAACACAATATTATGCAACATGATAGTACCTGTTTATAATTTTAGGTAAAATACTATATGTTTATTGTTTATATAGTGCTATTATTTTTATTCGTTTTGCAAAGTATTATATCAATACACAAAACAAATTGTTTGCATTCAAATAAAATTATTTTTGTACACTTGTAAAGATATTTTCAAAACAATCGTAACAATTCAGTAATCACTATACATTAATAGGTTAGTTAATCGATACATTTAACATAAAAAAAACGTTTATGTTATAATATATGATATACAGGGAAATTATTTGATCATGAATAATTAAATACTTGATAATAATATTGATACAGTATTGTAACATTAAAAATTTTATCGAACAGCTGCTGTGATTATAGAACCCACCTGGGTGTATAGTTAAAAAGCCGGTTTATTTTTTAATGCCAATATTAAGATTTTGTACCTAAGCCCATGCGTCTGAACAACGGTCTGGTCGTCGGACCCAACCTGCCGCTCGCCACTACTGTCATTTTCACGAGTGTGTCCGGTCAGGTTTCCCGGCAGGGGAACGTCGTGGAGCGATCGGCAGCCCTTCGCGCGTTATATATTATACACTTGCGCGACTAACGCATGTATTATGTACCACGCGCTCGTGGGGGGGGGAGGCGGAAGAAGATTTAACCGGAAAAAGGAAACCAATTAAACAATACGATAGCTATATGTAAGCGAGTGGACCCGCGGCGGGGGAGGGGAGGTGTCCGTGCGTAATACGACTCTCTCTCCATATATATATCTACAATATTATGGCCGGACGGCGTGCTGCGGCAGATGTTGCTCTGCAGCTCGGCCGCCGAGAGGAGGGTATAATATAACGCGGCCGCCGCTGTCCGAAAGTGAATAATCTGCAGGCGCTTCCTCGGCGGTGGCACCGGCGCGGCGGTTCGGTACATATTTTATATAATCGCGGGTCCCGAGGACGGTTAATCCCGCCGGCCGGCCGGGGACCGCGCGCGCCGGAGAGTTGGATTTAACGTACGCCGCCGCCGCTCTCGTATATATATATAATTCACATGTGTGCGTGTGCGTGCGCGTGCGCGTGCGCGGGATAAAGCCACTCGAACCGCCACTACCTCGGCAGCCGCCACTGTCGCCATTCATCAGTATTAAAAGCTCACGGCCGCACCGATATTTCGACCCGGGGCCCCGTCCCGCGCACCGCCACTGCACCAGCGGCCACAACCACCATATAATTCGGTCGATCATCGTTTGTTTTTTTTCTTTCTTCCTCTTGTAGTTGTTGTACACACACTGCGGCGCACTACATATTATTATTATTATTATTATTATGTGTGCACACTCACGCGGGCCACGATCGATTTCAGCTCTTGTTTTATAATTTTTTTAAATACGTATTATTATTATCGCAGACCTTTGGCCGGCCATTATTATTGAGAGTCCGAAATTATTATTATTATCGCGTACTATCCTATATTATATACATATAGAATATCATACACCCGTTCGTTGTGGTGTACGTATGTGTACCGATGTTCGTATAATATATTATACGCGTGTATACACACACGAAAACCGTGTACGGATTTTGGATGGAAAAAAAAGGTCACCAGTATAGTAATAATAATAATAATAATATAGGTTGTTTTTACGCCCGCTTATTACTATATAAACGTATTATAATTTACAATCGACATCGAACGACCGTCCGAATTTCAAAAACATTTCGTATATCACATATTATTATTATAATATTATGATGATGGCGTTTTGCACGTTATCATGTTTGCACAACACGGTTCGTATACAGGATGATACTATTATAATCATAGTTATTAAAGAATGGATAGGCCATGGCTATATTAATAAAATAGAGGAAATGTGTGCCGGAATGGGCAAGAGAGAAAGACTGTTTTTTGATCATTGCCTCTCATTCTAGCAGAGGTCTTATCATAAATTATATACAATAATTATATATAAGTTAAGACCTCTGTAACTTCAAAATATTTTCATGTTTGTCCCCGTATAAGGACAAATGGCCTATCCATTCTTTAATGTCTATGATTATAATAACAGTCACTTATTATCTCTAATAGATAATAGAAATAGACAATAGTTACAGTAATATATTTAATCTACGTAATTTGAGATCATTAATAACACAAACTTTTTAAAAAAGAGATCGTTATACTATTTTTAATATAAACGTCGTAGAGTAAAAATTTGGACCACTATGTACATCTCCTTTACACATCTTAACTTGAAATACCGATAAAGTGATAACTAATTAACTATATCTACTCGTTCAAAATTCTATTTTTATGTATCGAATTTATCTAAAAAAGAATTCTACTTAGGAATACGAGATTCCAAATATACTACCGTTCAAAAAAGTTAAAACTTTAAGCATGATAAATAACAAATTGTAAAAATCATTTTATTTTTCAAAAATTTTGTTTGACGACGACATGTAAAGTCAACATGTACAATTCTGTAAAAAATAATATCCTCAAACCTCTTCAAAATATGGTAGGACGATAGACATTTAAATTAATCACTTTTTATACATATAAATATTTATAATTTTCTTACAACTATACCTAATGAAATCGTTTATTACTAGTTAAAACAGTTCATAAAATTATTCAGTCTGGAAAAGTTTCATATTTTTTCCAAAACCATTCTTTCTTCAGGAAACGGTGGTTGGTGAGTAATTAGTAGCAATTGCACGTTGTAGTGTATGAACAGTTATCTAGGTGGTTAGACTGGCGAGAATCGAGATCGGTGAAACGTTATAACAATATTTAGATATACCTATAATGATAGTTATTACATTGTGATTTTGTGAATATATACATAAAGCCATATAAATACTCACTACACTGCAGTTTCCTGAATGATAATAGGCATATGATATACCTAAACCCATGTATCATAACATATATTATTATAGTAAATTATGTAATATATTGTGATGTTACCACTTTTACTAGTTCAGACGGCAGCACTGTTATTAATAATTATTAACAAACATTTATTTATTAATATTTTATTGCACAAAAATTGTGTACGTTGTGTTTTGAAGACTCGCAGTGTCGCGTTATGGCAATACTCACATATTAATATTATGATTTTTAAACACGTGGACAAAAACGGGCAATTCCGAAAATCCGTATATTGCACTCGTTCAGTGTTTACGTAAATGCCGACGTCGTACTCGTCGTCTTGGGTCGGTTCGGGAAACCAAAGTGCTGACGTACGGGCAAAAACCTAATATTTCCCGACATACATATATATATAATATATAATATAATATCGGTGAATATATATAATATAAAATATATACCGGCCTGCAGAAGGGCAGTCTAGGTTGGATATATAGGAACGCGGGAAGAATAATGTCCGTCCCGCAGCACTTGTATAATAATATATACCACGCATCCCATTTAATTGGGGTCGGCAATTTCCTATCACGTAAGCCACCTCGGCGGCTGTAATTCCACGACCGGCGCGGCCCCTCCCCCGGCGCCATTTATCACTTTTCGCCAGTTCCGCGCAATTTTTCTACACTCTATTTACTATATATCTACAAGCATACAACTACGTATACACACACCCACACACACACACACACACACACACCCGAAACTATGATATTTATATACGTCGAGTATATACGATAATAAAGTAACGATAGTAATACGTCTTCTCCCCATATCCACGCGTATACTTACCCACATTACACGCTATCTCTTACGAGTGCGTACGAAGTAAATTCACGCTACCCCTCTGTTGGGTCTGAATAAGTCGTTCAGTGTCCGAACCACTACCGCGGGAAAACTCGTACGACCGCAGCGTAATATTTTATGTTTATATACTCCGGTGGAAACGTCTCGGCCGCACACACATATATATTATGTAATATAAAGGCGGAGTTTCGCATGATAACTCAAAAATAAATGTCCCGCGCCGCCCCGCTAGGTTATTGTATTATGTCGTTTCTCGAGGAATTTTCGCGAAAATTTACGACTGTGAATTTTTCGGGAAAAACAAATGATATCGTTGGAAATCGTGATGTGTGCACAATCGACCAACTCGCGTGCTGTTCAAAATTGTATGTGTTAATATACAAATGTATAGTTATAGTACCTACCTATATATTCATGGAATGCGCCACCAACCTAAAAAATTACTATTGTATTTTATTGTACTTAGGTGCTACTCTACCCGAGGAAAACGAATGTCATTAAGTACGTAACCCATAAACATTGCAATACTTTATACTTATACTTATGAGTTGTGAGTCGATTCAAAGTATAGTTAACCATTTCAAACGCAATATACGACAAAGTCAAATATACAACCAATAAACATGAGTACCCAAAGAAACTATAGTAACAATAAAGACAATTATATACAATTGACATGGGTATTCACATTCTACGACGTATTGATGAGAGGTAAGACCATAAAAAGATATCGAATAACAATCGATTCAACTGATTTTTAAACAATAAGTTTGGAGGTATCAAAATATGTGCTCAAATTCAATAGCAGAAGAATGTCAGGGTGTCGGAAATTAAAATTAATAATAATTACTTCGTACCCGCATTTAAATAAAACATCAACAATTTAAGCACCGAGACCGAGCACGACCAAAATTACAAAAACAACTCCCAGAGATTATTACCATTAGCGCGTTAAAAGTACATAGGTAGTTACAGGCGTGCATTAAAACATTTTAAACGTCGCCAAACATAATCTGCATACTTTTTTTTTTAAAGGTGAATTATCAGTCGTTGTTGTTAAATAGATTTTTACCCATTAGTTCATATAGAAGACTTATTTCGTTTAAAAATATCACTATTAACTCTGGTCATTTTTCTATATAATTTCCGGTTTTTATTTTATTTTTACCGACAGTGTACCCACTACCCACATTTTATCCTGCACATTCATAAAAATAAAAATGTCTGAACACATTCTCAAAATTGATTCTTTATGTTCGTATGCGGCATGTATGGCAAATTTGAAAACGATTTATGTTTAAATTCAAACATATTTTCAAAATTAATATTAAACAACATCTATACGCACACAACAACATACGCCCACTGATATTGTGGAATGAACAGAGAGGGTCATTTATAATGGCCTATTATATATTAATCAGTATAGTGTTATTGCAACTCATTAGTCACACGATAAATTATACGTTTATGTATTATAAAGCGGTATGACTAATGTCATTTCGGTAAAAATGTCAAGCAATCTTTTTTGTTATGTTAATAATATATTATATTTTCAGTAGTACAAAAGATATTTGATATATATTTTGGTCGACGACGCGAATAAATAAAATAATGTCACTCGGTCTGATAGTGTATATCTTCTCTCAGCTGAAGAACTGAAATGGAAGTAAAATAACCGTTTTATCGACGTCTCCAAGGAGAAGACTGAAGAATATATTAAGTTTATATATATTATTGTCGTCTCGGCGTGTGTGTATATGTATATAGTATATACAACACACGCGGCATGCATAATGGAGAGGAATATATATATATCACTTTGGTGTTAATTCAACAAAAACAGATCGATAGATATATATTTTCATTTGTTTTAAGTGTTTTTATAAATAAATGTACCGATGCAGTTTATACACGACTACGCGTACATATTGATATTGGTTCTTCGACGACTGCAGGGCTTAGTACACAGGAGGATTTGACTTTAACAAAAGCTATAAATTCAAATTAACTTATAATGATTGGACAATAAAAAAAAAAAGATCGCGAGGAGTTTTAAATCCGATGACGCACGTCTAATATGCGTGTGCGTTTGTCGCATGTAGGTACCTATAATAATGTAGAAATGAAACCCTGAAAATAAAAACAATTATTACTACCTATCGATTTTTGAATATTACCTTTAAAGGTATTGCTGCCGGTTTTTGTTTGTAACCTCATTTTTAGTAGGCGTTTAGTTTGTTTCGCTTAAAATAAGAAAAACCAGAGACTTTTTCCAATTATACTTAGGCTTTATTTTTAAACACAATTATCAATATTATACAAATAAATCGTTGTCTCGCTTCTTATTTATATATAATATAGTAACTATAATAAGTAAAAACAAACGAAAAAAAAAATGGTTGGTTTCTGTTATGTTTATGTACAAAAAAAGAGACTCCATAAAAATATTATCTGATTACAATATATAAAAGTTATACAATAAATTAAAGGAAATAAATAAATATAAACTTATTGAGTAAAAACTAAAACTTGACACTTGTCATTGTCATTTTTTTTTTTGTTTGAACACCGGTTTATAATGTTATAGTAGAATTTCACGTTTGATTTATATAGAAACTGGCGAGACTACTCGAGAACAATGTTATATATACCTTCCAAATAGGAGAAAAAGTGATTTTAATTTGGAAATCCAAAAAAAATACACTACACCTAGATTCTTATTTATATGACTATATATGACTATTTAATATGTATAATACATAATATATCTATGTGTATATATAACGTTACCTAAAATAAATGTATAGTCTTAATGCAAAAAAAGTAAATCTAAAAAATAGTATTCAATACGCGCTATACCACGTCTACTTAAAACAAGTAAGTATACAGTATATTATAATATATTATGTACTATATAACCTTAAAAATTGTTCTTATATATTATTTCATTTTGCATTACTTATACATAATAAATTACGTATAACATACATATTATTATATTATATTTAAATGATTTATCGTCGATAGTTTATTATTATTATTATTTATACGTGTAATAATAAATTTAAATCGTATACAAACATATAATATTACGTATATCTGTGTATCGACAATTAGTGTCGTCTCGAGCCGAAGAGCCGATATATTTTACGCGTATCCATCCATCGCGTAGTTGTCCGTTCATCTGCAAAACAAGCAACGCAATGACATCGATTATAAACGTGCAGAAATCATGAATATATTATATCGGTTTATTATACTATATTATTATTGTTTATATTATTATATGTATGTAGTATGTACAATAGGCATACTTTATTAGGTGTAGGTACACTTGGCGAGTTGTGAATTGATAAGTACGATTTTTTTATCTACCATCTAAAAATCATAATCGATTAACCGTATTTTAGAGATCCATAATATATGGGCATTAGGCAGTAGACAGTAGACACACATATTATATTATTATAATGCCAGTTTCCGCATGTATACAAGTGTAAACCTGCCTACAACTGTTCAGTAAATGGGTGCGTTGAATAAAGATTAGTACCTATATATAGTCCTATATAGGCTACATATTAAGTAAATAAATTATATATGTACAATTAGAATATCTTATCAATCGATGTCGATCGAAAGTTGCATATATTTTATTATTATTTACAAAAACATATTAATCCGTTGGAATTAGGACGTGTTATATTATGGCTACTGTAGCATATATTATGATACCTTAATATTATAAACTTACAATAATTACGTATATGCTAATATACATTTTAGATGTAGATTTTTTGAACTGTTGAAAAAATACTCTGAACTTTGATCAAATTAAGAAACGTGTGTTTTTTTCATATAGATTTGCACGAACTAATGAGATTCGAGAGGAGAATTTCGCAAACAATACTATTTGGTCCTGGAATTACAAATGAAGAAGGTAGCTACGAAATAAAATCAAACAGAGAACTGAATACCTTATATTATAGTACGCCAATATATAATATATATAACAGCGAGTGGTCGTACTCAAAAGCCAGTGATTAAAATTTAAAGCACGAGCAGGGCATACGTACTTATATATTATATGAAAAGCAGAGACCAACTCGTATAGACAATCACGAAATGGTTAAGTACCAAATAAGACACGATCAAGACCAAGACTTCGGTGGGAAGATTTTCTAGTAAGTTAAAAAAATTAAAAATCTAAGGAGTGAGGAATGAAGGAGTATTCGTAGCGTCGAACAGATAATCATGGAGTGTGAAGTCGTGGAAGTCGCACTGGGCCTATAAATGGCTTTAATAATAGGCCAAAAAAAAAAAACTATTGATTGGGGTGACCAACTTTTTGGTGCGCCCTTTTCAAACCTAAGACGTATATTTATATCATATATTAATTTTTATTAGGCACGTATATATATATATAACTATGTATTTACTATAGCTTCATTTTTCTTTTGATTAAGGTTTAGTGCCGTCCGCGAATACTTTAGGTTTGTCGTCCGTTATACCGGGTATTTTTTTTATTTGTTTTGTGCATATTATACGTCGTGTAAGCGAAAGGTTTTGAAAAATTGATATATGGTGTAGGGCGCGTAAATCGATATACATATGCGCGAGTATGTGTTTTGTGATTTGTGGATAGTATATGAGTGTGCATAATAAAAACGTATATATATGCTGCAGTGAAGGTGTGGTGCGGGGACATATAGCCGGCGGCGTACTACATAATATAATATATACATATAATATTATAATATAGTCGTCGGGCTTTGTGTCTCGTCGGATGAACGCTGTGGCGTCGTTTCAAACATAATAATAATAATAATAATATCAGTCTCACCGGATGTTACCACGCGTGTGCGAGTGTGTGTATATGTGGAAAATTCTTTGCAAAGACGATACAATAGTTTACAGCCACAGCAGTGTGCGTGTGTTTGTGTGTGTGTGTGTGTGTGTGTGGAAGGAAAACCGTGAGGCGGCGTTTCCGGTTTCCGCGCGCGATCAAAAGAGACGTTGAAAAGTCTGCGACGACGGTGATATAAAATATATAGGGAAAACGCGCGGATATTATATTATAATATTATTGGAGTCCGTCGGCGAGGATCGGCCTCTGAAGGTTTTTATTTTCTTATTTATTCGGATATTAGGTAGGTAATCTTTAATTTTAACATCGCTAATAATCGTAATCAATATACGCAAAACGAATACGTAATTACAATAAATTGCTATTAGCGTTAAAAAAAAAAAACCGCTCCCCGCAGTGTCTTGGTATTTTTTTTTGTGTTGATTTCTACAATCCATTTTCCTGTTTTTGGTTAATTCAACCTGTGAATATTGCACACAATATAATATTACGGTCTGTTTATAACTTGCGAGACTAACGAAAACGCAAATACATGCGTTAAATATTTATTCCTGTTGTTACATTTATTCTGCAAATATTGTTTTACACTTGAGCACATTATTGAAATCTATCGTATAAACAACACGTTTATATAGTGAAACAAATGTCACGCCAGACAATACTTTATCGTTTCAGGATCGTATAATATGGTGAAAAAAAAATAATAAATAAACGAAACAATAAATTATACTAATATTATATATATATATATATATACGCGCGAAATGACTGTATTATTATTATATTATGTGAGTCCGGATAATAATCACATAAATAATTGTTTTGTATATAGAATCTCGTTACACACGTCTTGCGTGCCTTGATTTGTCAACTCCTCGCCGAAGAAAATATATTTTTAGTTTCCGTGTGTACATTCATGCGTAGCTATATAATATTATATGACGTTTACACGTTTATTATTTTGTTTCGCAAAGATATTTGTATTTACATAAAGCCGGTATGAAAATAAATGTATATTGAAAAAATTGTTCTGGAAACGGAAGTTTGTCTCGGGTACACACACACACACACACACAAGAGATTGTATTATATATTATTTTGTATATGAAAAGACGAATTCGCCGAGTCGTCTCCGGCCGCGCGCGCGTAAAATATCTATTCGAAAATATTGTCAACAGCATAACTTTTCAGACTGCTCGGCCGCGCGCGGGGCGATTCGCAGCGCACAAAATATGTACGGATTGATTTACGCGGTTTTTCGCGTATATAATAATATAATATAAAGAAAAACACCGACCTACACGCCGCAGAGGCAAACATACGACTGGCGAGGGAACTTTTCTGAACAAACACATATGTGCCCGAATCCTTGGACCGGATCCGAAAACGATGGAAAACTTTTCAAACTCCGGTACGCGTGTATACGCGCACAGTCATAATATATATATTATACATTATTCAAAAAAATAAATAAACGGCACAAACATTTTATAATGCAAACAACAATTCTATATTTATAACTACGAGCGGAGACGCCGCGGTAATATAATAATAATACAACTACCTATATGATGGTAGCGTGCGATTTGTCAACTCTAGCGCGTTATCTCTGGTCGGGCGTCTTCGAGCGACGATGACGTCGTCGGGCGGCGCGGTGTCCGTTTTTTTATATTTTTATTTGATATGTATGTTATATAGGACGTACCTATACCACGGTATGTACGAAAAACCCGAAGCTCGGTGCGCTGATAACGCGAAATGCATTAATCACGCGAGGTCGAGGGGGTACTTTTTTTCCACGTCGCGGCCGTTCGCTGCCGTCCAACGGCCGGAAAATGGGAGTGGTCTGTCGCCCGACGGATTTGTTTTATTCGTCGGCGAAAAATAAAGACACAGCGAGAGCATGTGTGTGTGTGTGAGAGAGAGAGAGAGGGCGAGTGAAAGAGGGAGAGGAGAAATAAAAACCCGAGAAAAAGACGTGGAAAACACGTGCGTTACCGGTCGGTGCGACGACGGCGACGGAGCCGACGACGAAGCAATCTGCCCCGATCGGACGTCCAGTAATTTATTATTGGTGCGGGTGGAGAGCGAGTGTGCCTCTCTGCAGCATTATATAATAATAATATTATCGAAACGCGCGGCCCACGCCGTTCCGGTTAACATGAATCGTCGTCGTCGTCGTCGTCGTCGTAGACTATTCGAACACGATATTCTTCATAATATTTAAATATCTTATAATATAATAACACGTGATATATTATTATGTTATGTACAGCGCGCGTATAGAAAATATTATTTTACATGCACACACGAGTTTGTCGATAACGCTATCGGATATTCTTTTTTGCCGTCGTCGTCGTCGCCGACGTCCGTATACAGTTCTCGTTCATTCGTATTTTCCCCCTCCTATCCACCCGATCGCACAGCTCAATAAGTTCCAATATAATACATTTTGCATGTATGTACAATATTATAATATATTATTAGTATTTATTACGATAATGATGACGTTGTCGTCTCGGCGCTCACTCTCTAGTGCGCGCGAGCTTATAACATATAATATCTAACAAACTAAGTACGCCACTCGGTATTATTGAAATCTTTGTACGCGTGCACGTTTTCAAATTTCTCGCGCCAAAAAATTGGAAAATATTATATTTTTGCACGCTAAAAATCGAGATCAATCAACATCAGACGCCGTCGCATGTAGTAAAGTCGGTAGGGTCGATATCGACGAGTTTTTGCTACAGTTTTTTGTACCTACGCGGAAAAACATCATTGATTTTGGTATGTTCCTAAATGTTAGTAGATTATTTTCGCATACAGTTTCCAAAAAAATGCTCATAACTTCTAAGCATTAACCGATTAACCTATGACGTATCAGGTATATTGAGTATATACTAACTACTAATCGAAATTTAGACAACATCATTCACGAGTCACAATAATTATGAACTTATATAATTTCAAGTTTCAACTGTCGCATTATATAACATTTTATAAGAATGTTATTTTTAGATGTTAGATATAAAATAAAAATTAGTACAAAAGTGTGTGTATGCTTTTGTTTACGATACCATTATTTTAAACATAATTTATTTATAAATTCATACAGGTGTAAAAATGTGTACATTTCTATAGTTCTACAAAACTATACACTACCTACTCGACATTTTATTCGTTTGAATACAATTATTTTATGGGTGTTTTTTCAAACAATATTAAGGATTTTAAATGTTATTTTTATGCTAATTATTCAATTCATAACTACTATTTTACATTTTGTGTACCCGTATACACGATTAGAATAGGTATACAATTATAGCTAAAATTATAATTAATAGCTTTAAAAATCTGATAACAGTCCGATTTTTACTTTGTAGCTATATAACTACTTGCTGTAATTTAAATTAGTTCACTCATGTTATAGTGTGTGTAGGCAATAGTGGCGACTTAAATATATATGGCAAATTAATTTTATCATAAAAATACATATTTTAGCGCAACACGTTCTAGTATTTAGATGAAGTATGACAAAAAAAAAATGATATCATATTAAGTACATGACGGATATAAAACTGAAAGCAATTATACAGGTCAACGAGCGCGTTCACTTTTAATACCGCTCAAACATGTGTAACACATATATTATATTATAATGTGTACGGTATGCAACATTCAATGAGTATCTTTCCCGTCGTCTATTAGAGGTTTTTTTTTCTTAACAAACCCGCGGCTAATGATCATCGCACCCAATGTAAAAAAATAACATTTATCCTTCCCCTTTTCGAAATTCTAAGAGTTTCATACCCGGTGTTTCAAAACGTGTCTTCTCCGCACGTAAACGATTTATATGAACAGCGTGCGCGCTTGTTTGAAATTTACGACCGAGGCCACCAACACGGTAATTTTATGCAGGGTGACCAATAAATATAATTGTGACAAATATCAGACTAAATTTATATCTTTTACCTTAAAAAAAAAAAAAAAAAAACCATAAAGGCCTATTAGTATAGTGAAGGGTAAGCCGGGAAAAAATATGTTTCCGACTTGAGCATTTTGTAGAGAGGGTCGGGGCTATAATCGGGCTGCAATAATTAACCCGAACGCAATAAATCAGAGACGATAAACCGATTTTACGTTTTAAAATAGCACCTCCGCTTTAGGATCGGGCCGGATGAAGTACAAGCCCCCCGGGAACTGTGCACTGCTGGCCAAAACTTTAGCCATATCGCCGTCTAGTCGCAGTCACCGTGCAGCAATGTAATGCACATAATCAAAACGAATGAACCAAATATTATTATACCTACCGGCGCTACCACCTCATACAGTAACTCGGTGCGTAATAATATTATTCAAACCGATACGAGATGGTAGGAGAATTAAATTCCAAAATATCAAAGGACAATCAGAACTTGGGTAACTTTGAAATAGCTGCAGGGATGACAAATATAAAATAGGTACCCAATGTTAAGCTGCAAACCAAATTAAAATTATTTTCATTTCGATTTCTAAACGGATTTGACAGTATATCTAGTGATTTCAGGTTTAGGTTTTTTCACAACCTCATTAAGCAAACTACCCACCACGTGGGATGCCAACAGATATAGTGGGTACTTCCTACTTATACAAATTCAATAATAATACCACGTAGGTTATTATAATATTAAAAAATATTAGTTTTAAGGTAAAATTAAACACTTATTGGGTAGAATTATCGAAAGACAAATTTTAAAGCGTAAATAAATAATTAAATAGATAGACTAAACTAATATAATTTTGATCAATAATATTTTTGATATAATTATGGTATAGTTTGTATGTCTAAGGTGATATTATTATGATCTCATTAACTTTGTTTAAATCACTTTTTACTAGAATATTGTATAACTAATTATTACTAAACATCGATATAGTTACTTATACTATAATAGTTGATGATGTATTATAATACATTGTCTTATATTGCGGGAAATGAAATAGTTAATGGTCAATTATTAATACTATCTATATTTAGTTCATCACATATTCAATATCTAGCATATTATATCAGTTTTTTCGATTTGTTTTTTACAGCATTACAATATTTTAAGTATGATAGAAACTGCATATAGGTAATTAATACGCACTTAACAGATATTTTCCGGTGATGATGATGTCCTATGAATCTATGGTTTCCTCCTATCACTGTAGGTTTAGTTTATCCACGTCTAACTATCAAACAGATATAACATATAACTTCTACACCGTTGGACATTTCCCGGAAACATTATTAGATTTATACATTGGACATAATATTGCTACAACAAACCGTTATTGTATCATGTGAAACGTATAATATTATTATACAACGGTGAAGTTGTTTATAGATTGGTGTTGCAGGATAGGTTTTTCTTATTTTATTTATACGCTAGTGCGGGAACGAATTGTATATTATTTATAAAATTGTTTGATTTATTTTTTGAAATTTAGAACGCTCTAATGCCATAAAAACGTCTAATATTGCGTAATAAATATAAATAACAATAAAAGTTTAATTTTACCGGTGATGAATAATGATAAACGCGTGTAAACTAAAAAAATAAATAAAAAATAAATAGTGTTACGGCGAAATCGTAGGTACCTCCTATATACACATATAGTTATACCTACAATATAATAATATGGCCGTATTAGTGAATACAATCTGAACGCGTGCATTATCGAAGACAGATTACACCGCGCCAACGGTCGTACCCTAAGTATAATATATACTGACATCGGTACCTACACTGCAGTAGCTGATGGCGAACATACCTCTATACACGTTATATGCATATAATATATATAGTAACGACGGTCGACGAGGATCCCTCATTGATATTGATTGCGGCGCTCGCGGAGTTCGTCTCGGGCCGTGCACCTATATACATTTATATTTATCTCGCGTATAAGTTTCGCGTTTCTCCCTCGCCCCGCCGACACACGGCAGCATTATAGTCGGCTTAAGATTGCAAATTGTATATTTATCGTTTTTACGGCCATTTTGAATTTGACGCATACAAATACCTTTGCACGCTCGACGCCCGTATCGCGAGACTGGCTGCCGCACGTCCCGGGAAATTGGAAAATATCGCCCCCCCGGACCGTTTATACAGACTCATTCGGATGCGCGGCGTGCCAAGTTGTTTATTAATATATATTGTCCGGCCGCCCGTGTGTGTGTGTGTACGTCCGCATCCGGTCGCGGTGCAGCGGCAGTGGAGAGGGTGTGAGAGAGAGAGGAAATCCCGAGATCGGCTCTCGCCGCCGTCGAGGTATATATTATTATGTACATAATATATATATATATATATATTAAATGTTAAATGTTTATACATATATTATATATACAGTACATAGTTTATATTATATAATATATTAATGTGCGCCCGTGTGTACCGCGCCCGGACGGCTGCGGGACGCTGTGGCCACCCCGCGAAGACGCATGGCCCGTACGTGACCGGATCCGGACAAAGTCATAACGTCATTAACGTCGCGCGCGCGGCTTGTGCGAAATTACGTCTAGCAGAGGCGAGCGTCATGTCGCCGTTCTCCTTCCGCCACACGTATAGTCGCGCCCAGGTCGTACGTCCAGCTGAACCGTTAACCGGACACGACGACTGTGGATAATAATATATTAGATTTCGTTCGGAAACGTCGTCTCACCACTCTGCATGCCTATAAAATTGATATCCCCGAGAGAATACATAGTAATCGGCCAAATTTGGTTTTTGAATACCTACTGTGTTATCTATATAGAAATATAGGTTAGTAGGTAGTCAATATCTACCATGTATGATAGTATACACTACTATATTATTTTTAAGCACCTACGTCGTCTATTTGTTCAATAATCGGTTTAGAGTAATATTATATCTATAAGTGACTCAGTAAGTCTGTGACACAAAAATAATATATAATATGATGGTATTAATTATTTGAAAAACACAGTTATTATTATATATACTTAGTATGTATAGTTTATTATGCTAATAACATACGTAGAGGTGTACGTATGTCCAAATGCCCTCAATTGTATCACATCAAATAAAAATATAATAACACGTTTTCTTAGCTTACATAATAATACAATATATTTATGAATACGCAATAAACATACATTATAATATATTATATTAACAGATTTACTCAAGAGGGGTTTAATTTGGGGTGGGGGGGCATGAAGGGGGCAAAAGTACAAAAAGTACATACATTTGCTACAAAATAGGATAAACACAGTGTAAAACAAAAAGAAACAATAGCGATTTGAGGGGGGATTCCCCCTTCCCCCTCCCTGGCTCCACCACTGTTAAAGAAACTGATTTAAAACCATATGCGTTTACTTAAAATATAAATAGGTTTTTCGATTAAACAAAAGTCATATTTCGTGGTTTGGCACAGCGCTTTGGCTGCTACCTGCAGTCATATTCGCAGTCTACTGTTAATAGTATTATATTAATATTATAATTATAAATTAAAATACATCATAGAGTTTAAATTTTACGAAAACTTTTTTTCTGTAGATTTTTTGACTCTTAAACGTCCACCTTTGATTCGAATACGTCGGCATACGAACGGTCATTCGGAGCGTTATATTATAATTTGAGCGACTTCGCTTCATAGGCTCCCCTATCAAAATTCTGAAGCTCCCAAGTCCTAACAATTTAACGTTTGATGAACATTATTATTTTATAACTTGTAGTATTGGATCTGTTGGTTATTACTTATTATAGTTAAACTAATTGGATTAAATTTTGATTATTTTTGAAGTGATTCATTTTTAGCTTCAGCCTGTCCAGTTTTGTAAGAGGAATAAAAACATTTTAGGTCTAGAAAAATTGTAGAGGCAAATTTTATTTTACCTAGGTTCCGTATTCAAACACATTAACAAATTTAAGTTAATAATATTTTAACTGTTTATACGCTGTTCTATATAAAAATATACTTAATTTTTGATTTTTTAACCGTCATTTATATGTCTTATTATGTGCATAATAAATTGTTATTCATTGCACAGTACGTAAATACCTAATATTATTAATTGTGATTTATGATTGATGATATAAAGCGGGAATAAACAGATTCAAAAGATTGGTAAAGTATTCAGTATTCTTATTACTATAATACGTTGATGATAGATTTTATCAAGGGAATTTGGTTGTTTTTTTTTAAATGTAAGGCCTACTACAATTATATATCCAACCAAACGACGTTCTGAGCATTTTGTCGTCGGTACTCGCGGTACATAACAATATGACGTGTGGCACACTGATATACCTACATGTACCTGCTGGTACCAACATGTACCCGGTACCTAAATGTGTTTGTGCACCTATCGGTTGGTATTATATACACGAAAACGCATCGTTTCATCACCTTGTGCTGGCGGTTCGGCTGGAAACCAGAGATGCCTCAAACGTGGCGATCGCGTCGGGTCCCGTTTATGCCGCAGCTATAGTACGATTAGTATACGCGCGAATACAACATGATATAGGTGAGTTTACACAATAGTATAATAATAATAATGTATACACGTGCATTGTGTATAATGTGTGTACACATATATGTATATATATATATTATTATAAATGTCCATGCACGCGCGTGTGCAGTCGCGGTCGTTTATTTAAATTTAACGACGACCGGTAGCGATCGTATTTCGTCCTTCTTCTTCCACCCAGACAAGGTAATCGATTTCTTCTTTAAAGAACGTGCGCCCGCCCGGACAAATTATTGCGGCCGGCCGATAGTCATTCAATTACGTACTATATACAACACGACTATAATAATATTGTAATGATACGATGCGGACAAGACGTTATATATGTTTATATTCACGTGCCAACGCAGCCGCCGCGACGATTTATTTTACGACTTTTCTCGGTCATTATTATTATTCCTCTCTTCTTATCACAATCGCTGTTGTTATTATACCAATATAACCCATTTCGTTTCCACGCCGCCTGACGTTTTATGTAACTTCAAAACATTTGCGCGTGCTTCTTATTACACCGCACGCGCGCATTTAAAAACGGCTTCCTTATGGTGCCGAGACCTGGCTACATCTGTGTTGTAAACGTCAGTTACTGGACAATTGGTAATGTAATTATACACACCACACAGAAACGTTTATACTGTGTTTATAGCTTTTAATGGACACCTACGACATACCCCTGATGTCAAAATTGTGCGAACATTTATTACACATTTTATACAATTCAAACATTCGGACGTCACACGACACGAATTGTTTTTGACTCGTTGAAATATTGTCTGCAAATTATATTTTAATGGCGATGATTATTAATTTCGTATACTTAAACAAAACAAAGTAATACCGTGACTTCTATATACCATTATTTTTACGCTTTAAACAAAACTTTAATTATTACTTTAACTTTGAAGAGAATAAGAGATTAAATGATTTATCGGACTAAAAATGTTATAGTATTTTAATAATTATTGTTTTGAACGTTCATTAGTTGGTTAGTACTTAGTAAGCATATAACTATTAAAACCCTGGACATTCGCTATACTATAATAGAAAATTTCGAGTGAACCTCGTCGTGGAGACTGATCACTGCAACAGTGATCATATTGAATTTAAAAAATATACTACGGTATAAAATAAAACATAAGAATTAAAAAAGTTAAGTAAAGATTATAATATATTTTTTAAATAATGTCATTAATAGAATATAAGATTATAAATATCGGGTAAAATATTTCGATTATTAATTTTTTAATTACAACAAAACCAAAATTTGTTTTATTTTACTGATTATTTTTAATAGTAATTAGGGAGCGCGTAAAACCTGGAATATAAAATTCTGGACGGTACAGTAATTAATAATTATAATTCAATACATGAGAACAGTTAATTGTTAATATTTATTCAATTTAAATAACTAATCTATTTTGATACCAGAAACCACGCACACAATGTTGAAACATTTTGTCTGGTAAACACAAAATTAAAACGCACATCTATCAATCATCGTAAAACCAATACGACATATTCTTCGTTACGCTCAGTAGAATCTAAAACTATGAGGAGAAAAAAATATTTTTAACACTAAATCCATATAGTCATTTCAAGACAAACGTGTACGATGCATCAAGGTATATTGTACATCAAGTGGAGTTTTGAATCAATTTCGTGCCATCTATATAATGATAATAATGCAATAATAATAGTCGAGTAATTGTATTATATTAAGTACTATGATTATATAATACTACATTAATGTAAAAAAAAACGGTTATAATAATATTGTACATCGTATCAAGGATCATCATGACGAAATCGGTGAAATACCTACAATTATATTGCGATTAGAACGCTTATACGAGCTGCAAACAATATCATAATATTAATTCAGATTTGGTTATTTTCAGTACTTGAATAAACAATAAAGAATTATATTTAACCGTTGTAATTTAATATTAGCTATAAGTGTTCTAACTGTATGTATTGATTATTCAATTCTTGTCCACTTTTCTTATTTATAATTAAATTGTTCATAATAGTATGTTTTATAACTCTCTACCACCACCACCACGAACAATGTGCTTAAAGGTGGTAGATATTATTTGTTAAAAAAAAAAAAAAAATGTTACAATACAAACAATATTATATAGGTATAATGTACGTGCATTAATAATAATATATTAGGCATGCTATACAATTGTATAATATGTACATATTTTATACGAGTCGATGGTGGCGTCTGCAGCGATGGCTCTGCGGCGTACCGCGTGCAATTTAAAAAACCACCGTCGTCGGGGCGGTCTTAAATGATTCACGGAAATTCGACACGAAATATATGTGCAATATAATAAATATCCGATTATGCGCTGCGTGCAGAGAGTCGAACAAGAGCCGAAAATTACACCGAACTCGCTGCGTGCTGTAAATAATATTATATATTACCTATATACATATATATTATTATTATTATATATTATATACACCGGTCGTCGGCTCGCGGGGAAAACGTAATAAAAACGGTATATACACGAGGGGGTTATCCCGTCTTTTGAGCGGGGCGAGGGCGCGCGCGTTCGCATCTTCGCGTCTTTAGAAGACCTTTTTTTTTTTTTTTAAACGGTTTCCGAACGCTTTTCAAATGTCCTCATAAACTTACGAATTCCGAGAGCGCGCGCACGCGGCGGTTCCATATATATATATATACACGCCGGAACAACGATGATTTATACAGGACGTATCCAACATTATCGGATCTTCCATCCGATATTGTGTGAAGCGGCAATAAAAGCGGTTTATCAGCCCGCCGCCGCCCTCCGACTCGTCGTCGGCTCACGCCTCTCAGCCTCCCCCTCCCCCCCAAAAAACGACTGTTCCGTCTCGAACGCATGGGGCTCAAAACGTGTGCGGGGTCCGAGATGAATAATTCAAAATACTATTTCGTCGCAACGCTGCCGTATATATTATTATATATATATATAATAATAATAATGCGAAACGAACGAGTTTGGTGGAGATTTAATGAAAATGCCATTATTATACGTATATAGGCGGTACCTCATATTATATATATATGATATATATGTATAATGTATAGTATTATATATGTATTTAAACCGAAATAAGCAGCGGACCCGAAGACCTTATATACCCGTCGGCTTATACTCGAATTTCATTGGCATCGTTTTGACGGTAATGAAAAATATTATGTATCGGAAAAACCTCCATTGCAGCACATAAGTATATTATACACCTACTCGTAGATAACTGAAATAGTCGTATATTATTCGTTCTTCGCTGACCCACCCACCCGAGCACTGGACCACCACGCTCTAGTGCTTTGCCCTATAATAGACTAAAGTAAAAAAGTTTTTTCATACTATTATAATAAAGTTGTATACACAATATAATATATTATATACGATACGACGATACGTAATTGATTGTTACTATATTTTATACGTCTTGTTTCGTAAGTTTTTTTGATTTTGTGTTCATTCATTATATTTTTGTTATTTTACAGGAATTTTATGGGAAGACTTTGCGCTGCCGACGTTTGAAATTCGATTCAATGCGATATTTCTATCATCATTCAACCGTTTTCAGGATCAGACACAATAACACTGATGAAATTACTTCATTATAATAAAATATACATTCATTATGTATATTTAGATACGTTTTCTCACGTCGTCTCACGCATTTATATATATATAGTGTAAGTATAATATAGTCCGTAATCCCCCTTTGCAACGCCTCCCAAACGAACCACCGCTATTTGCGGTCGTTGAAAATTACACGTTGAAGAGTATATAATATATATATATATGCATATTATTATTATTAAGTTGGCGAAAAACGCTCACCCCAATTCCGATTCCACCCCCTACCCTCTGCGGGGCACTAATTTCTGAGACAATACTTAATAACTATAGTAATTATTCTTATTGCACTTTATAAAAACGTCAGAGGGGCGAGAGACGCCTATATAAATGTCTTAGCGACTTAACGAATTGTTTTTCGCAGGGCGAACGCGTTATAAAACGCAGGTGCCTCTTTGGCGCTATAATTTTATAAGCTTGTCGGAAATACAATTGTAATCGTACAAGTGTTTTAAAACTGTATGATATAATAGGACATTCTATCGCCGCTGCCATGCAGACGAAATTTTAATATTATTCATATTATACGAAATTGTGACGTCCACTGCGCAGTATAACATATATATTTTTATTATTCGGTGAGTTCTTGTGCAAACACGTGAAAACCAGTAACCGGAAAACGACGACATTATTTCGAAATTCTTTGTACACATTTAATATATTATAATATTATTATTATACTTCTGCTATTATATCGTCTCGAAACGTATAGATTGTCACTGCGTCGAATTATTCCAACGGATTAGCTCGAGTATGATTTATCTATGTGGTTTTTTCTCGAATTATTTTCATATTTATCGACTATATATATGCACACAATATACGAGGGTCAATGGTTTCGATCGCGAGTCCGCCGTCCTGTCACGATACCTCGTTAACATCTAGTCCCGCAATTTGGAATGCGGTACGATAATATATTACCTATATTATATTATTATAATATATTGTGATGATACTCGAAATATAATTATTATTAAACCTATATACCAATGTTGTCCGGCAGTTGGGAATTATAAATAATAATAATATATAAAATGATCTTAGTCAGAATATAACTTGTCTCGACTGTAGTTGTTGTAAGTACAGTTTAGCTTACAAATATACAAATATGTCTATGCGTAACTATATAGACATATTTTATTATCCCGCGGAGATCTGAAATGTTTATTTTTCTAGTCATTCATCTAAACATTTTGGGAGTTTAACGGAAGTTGTCGGGATGTTCGGACCGTGTAACTATACATACAAAATTGCACAAGCCGAACGAGCATCATAGTATTATTATCGATCGATATCATTCGTCAACGTTGTATAATATATTATTATACTTAATATAATTTGAATTAAAAACATGCACGACGCGTACAACACGCCGTTTGAATGATTTAAAATAATAACATAATATATTATTAATGTTGATATTTTACGCCATATAATCTACATAATATTGTTGTATAACCGACGTACGCGCGTTCATAAGTCATGAGCTTTGGCTACGACACGCACATAAATAAATATTCAAATCAAAAACCGTAATTTATGAGATTATGTATTATATACACTAATGCGCACACACATACACGTAGTTGATACAACGGGCCAAAGTTTACAATAAATATAATATATTACAAGTATAATCAAGTACGGCATAAAATGCACGTTCATATTATAATGAAATTTGTACGTACCTAGTAATTATTCGTGCGTGTGTATAATTATTATAATATATTACTATGTGTAGTAAGTTGTGAGTAAGTAGCGGTATTGTTAGGTAGGTACTATCCACGTGAAAAAAATCGAATCAACGCCGTTTTTGTTTTTGTGAATTCTAAATAGATCAACGTGGCCGGATTTACGCCTAGGCCGGCAAATTTTGTAAGAAATTGAAAAAAAGTGTTATAATAGATAGCATTTAAAATTAAAAATGTATTATTGTTTATTTATTAGAATTTATAATTACTTGTTTTGTTTATAATTACTATTGACCTAATTTCTTTATAACGAAATAAATGTATTAGTAATAAATACAAATTTTTTTTTCTTGGGGTAGGGGTGGCATATTTAAAAGAGCCTAGGGCGGCACCTGTTCTAAATCCGGCACTGCAGATCAGACTTTCCGTATACAATATCAAAGGTCGACGGAACAATAATATAACGTTATACGAACGACCTGGATCTCGACGGTTGTTTTTCCGTTTTCTTTTTAACGTGTCGTAAGCCGCGACCGGACGAACATCAAACGCCGCTCGCGCGGTAGGTACAGGTATACCTAGGTATACTTATCGGTCACGCACATCACACACCGCCGTCTATATATCGTCTAATTGCCATTAACGTGTGAACCGGCTGTTCAAAACATCGAAACGGTCACGACGGCTACATCGGCCGCGGAGGCCCCACGCACTCGGGTACACCTCCGATGGACGATATAGTTACCACCGTCTCTGAATCGAAAAACACCATATTATCGTATAATGTGCATACTAATATACCTCCATATAATTATGTGCGTGTGTGTGTGTAAAGTGTACAGTGTACACGTATCGCGAAGTCGATTAAAAATGAGTAAAATGTAAGCGATCGGCGGCGGCGACGGTTGAAACGAAAGACATCAACTATATTATTATAATATCATATTATTATGTTGTTCAAGATCATTAATAACGCGTGTGTGTTTTATGCGTTTTATACGAATCAACAATACCTGATAACAATAGGTAGTACCTAGGTAATAGCTATATAATATGAATGTAGATTGTGGGTTCTATACCGCAGCTAAAACGGTATTAAATATTATGATTTTATGAAATAGTATAATACGATGGAATCGACGTTCTAACAAATCCTTAAAATTCGGAATCTCTCTTTTGCTCTCTCTATATATAATAATATGATATAATATAAATATCAAGTTGCTTCCAGGAAACGATAAATAATCTACGGTATTGATAGCCATAAAATATTATATTGGTATGATAATAATTTGCGTATTTTATTCGACACTGGCTGCAAGCGAATAAAATACACTAATTAATAAATGTTTGCATATTACTCGAAGACGTGAACATCCGCAGAGTGGATGAAAAAAAATATAAGCTAACAAATTATTCAGAAACGTTGGATGATTGCCCAATAAAACGAATTAACGTAGGTTTTGTTTAATTATTTATATTAATTCATAATGATAAAATATATTTAATATAATGTTCATATCGCACGTATACATGCTATTATACACGGATAATAATAATAATTATTATTATATTTTATGTGCTCACGTTTTTTTTCTCGAATATTTAAAATCGTAATTACTATAGGTATCTATCGATGTTTTCGTTTTCAATTTTTACACCTGTTTATTGCTCGACAGTAATTAATATTATTATCACATTTAAAACAAATACCTACAGTTTATACGAATATTATTGGAACTATATTACAAAAATTATGATGTATCGTGTTTGGAATAAGTGAGTTCCACGAATCGGTACTGTATAATTCTTACAAGTGTTATACGATTGTAATATTCAAAAGTTATCGACAGACCACAGACTAAATTTAAAACCACGATTTTTTGAAAGTATATAGTAGGTATAGCAGTATAGGTATTATTATTGTAAAGGTATATACTTAACTAACGTAATATATACGTTATATGTATTATTATAGCCATAACAACTCATTATTTCAGTAGTAGGTAAACGGCAAACGCCATATTAAATTAATATAACCACGAGATACAATATCATGTTATTTATGATGATGAAATCGTTAATAACGTATAGGCACTATTATTCTCGTAACAGATATTATTACTATTAAAATATATGTGTGTGACGTGTTCATAATAATATTAATACCAATAATACCCACAGCTATACATCATCGATTATAAATGTGTTTATAATAATCAGTGTGATATATCCATATTATAATAGGGGTATATTGATTCAAGTCGTATAATAATGCACTACTACCCACCTACAATATTAAAATATTCCACTACAATCGTAAACGCGAATGTGTAAAAGCCCAAAACGTTTCGCATAAAATTAATAAAAGTTTTCGCGTAACGGCGGCGATGCTCGACGATGAACGGTTTCGATTCGCATACTCGTGATGGCGAACAGCACCGCAGAAAACGATATTTTTATTACACGACATAATAATATATAAGCGATGTTCGCGGGGCGTTATTACATATGTGTTTTGTTAAAGTGTGTTTTTATATTTTATTTTCTCGTATTATTATTTTTTAAATCGAAGAAAGCCTCCCACCACCTATACTCCTTAAACGGTCCATTAAGGCAGCTCTCGACGCGCGTCTTATCGTTGCGAGTTTCGCGTTATCGTCGCGTCGTTCCGTTTCGAGTATGTATTATTATTATTATTATGAATGAACGGTTTTATCTATACAGCAGCCTTCCTCGCAGCGATTCTTTCCCGTAAACTGCGCCGCGGTACACATGCGCTCGTAGGCTTATAATAATATTATACGCAGAATATAATATATTATTATTATACGTGTACATTTATATATTATATAAATATAATATACATATATATACCTAATATATTATATAGATATATATGAGGTATAATAATACCTATGTGTGTGTATCTTAAGTGTTCATCTATGTGTAATATTTATTTGACTCGATTAGCGAACCGTGTAAACAGGTTTAAATTCAGCGCGAACAATGAACGGAGTAGAGAGAGAGTCATGTGGTATAACACAACACTCGATCGTCGTTTGGAACCGCATAATGCGTGCGTATGTGCAATAATTCATGCGTTTGTGATTCGATAGAGCACGCGCGCACAATGGGAAAAGTTCTTCTCCCGTTCTCGCCCGGTTTTTTCGCGTCTCGCGACGACGATATTCCACCGCGAAAACCTGTAGTCGTCGACTACAAGATATCATTATAATATATTGTGCACATCGATTATGGGCATATTTTATTGTTATGAACACATATTATTACACTTGTGATATCGTGTGACGTGCTATTCTATAGGGTGTGTGATAATAAAACTCGAGTATCGCACGACACGTTATTGTAAGGTGTATACTGCCCAAACTGTTTTTACGAAATTTCATTAGGTTTGATAATGGATAATCGTTTCGTCATACTGTCATAGTGTATGCCTCTTTAATATTTTGTTCTATGTCGTATTTATGCATAGTATTTATAATATTACTGTTCACGATATTGTATACATCTGCACCTTACGTTTTTTTTAACGTTCCTTCGAGTTTTTGTACGCTGCACACGTTTATTTGGCCATGCAGACATGATGATGTATGGGAATATCATACATCATACATTACAATATTGGCTTGACATATCCACCCTTTAGTATGTGCATATCAATTTTTCATTATGTGCAGCTTCACATAAGACAATCTTATATTCCTACGGAGAATTCGTTATTTATCGATTTATATTATATTTTTAACGTCTGCACCGTATCATCCGAATACTGGCCATAGAGCTTTCGCATATACCTAGATACCAATGCGTTCTCGTCTACAATCGGTACATCGATGCTGGTCAGGTCGCGTCCGTCACTTTTGCAGCGTGTTTTTTTCGTGGCTATATCCAGAGTCAGTCCCGCGTAGTGGACGCCAGTGGCGAACGACTGCCAGACCTTGCGTTGGATGGCGTCACGCGAGGAGCCTCGTGCAAATTTCCCCAGAGACGCGCTCCAGAGTCGTCCCGCCCCGCCCTATATCTCGTCGGTCGCGAGGCGATTGAGGGGTGGGGACGAAATTGAAGCAGGGCGGAATAAAAGTATAACCGTATAATATAATCTGTGTATATATTATACGCAGGGAAAACATATACATCGATGGGCAGGGTAAGGGTTTTCCACAGCGAAGCTCGACGCGAGGACAACATGGCGTCGATGGCAGCAGCAGCAGCAAGGTACACCCACAGAAGCACTCTGTACATACATATTCATATATATATATTTGTCTTGCCGTATTTATATAGACATTCGGTTTTGCAGCGCCGCTGTTGCCCACGACACCGTCCTCGGCGTCAACGTCGTCCTTGCCGCGGTGCAGGCGTTACGCACATACTTTTATACCCCACTGCACCCCTGCATCGGCGGTGGGTCGAAAGCTACGCATATATATGATATATTTATATGACATATGTGTGTGTGTGTGTGTGTGTGTGTGTGTGTGTAAGTGTAAGTGTATACGGCCGCAAACTTATAATTAACGTTATTACAAATTCAGTTTTGAAAACTCCGCCGCCTCTTCTTCACGTTGTCGTCACCGTCGTCGCGCTGCAGCGTGCAATAAAGCGCGCACAGAGAATCGATGGCAGCGGCGTCGGTGGCGGCGCGCGGGCGAGAGGGTTCGAGCATAAAACAAAAACGGTCCAGCGCCCAGATTAATATGTAATAATTCACATCTGTTATTTTTGTATAATAATTCTTCCCTCGCCTTCTTCGCCGCCGCCGCCGCCGCCGCCTCCGTTGTTTTTCTTTATTGCCCTTTTATACATACACATATATATTATTTATGTGTGTGTGTGTGTGTACATAAGCCGTGAATCTTCGCCGCCGGCACCGTCTAATTTTCCCCGAGCTTTCCATACAGATGCGACCCGGCCACTACTGGTGGTGCGAGCGTATATAGCTGCTTGTGCTGGTGCTGGTGCTGGTGCTGCTGCTGTAGCTGTGGGGTGGGGCCGACGTGATTTGTTGCCGTCCGAGCTGACGATGCATACGGCCTGGAGGCAACTCCGCCGCCGCCGCCGCCGTTTTTCATATTTTATCCTTTCTTTATTTTTCGTTTTATTATTACACACAGATTCTACGACGAGCGCAAGCAAAACATAAATATATATTATAATACATACGTATTTATGTATAATGTATATATGTATGTTATACAGCGTGCTCGATCTATACATAATAATATTTTTGCGCAACCGACTCGGTGTACTGCACGTATACGTCTTATATATATATTATTTATTTTATATGACGTTGAGCATTCCATCCGCTTCCGAGTCCCCGACCTATATCCGACGACTACGCGTATATTATACATTATATATTATTACTGTTATTATTGTATCCTTCCGCGATACTTCTCGCACAGACAATACATATAACTTATATTATGCTATATTTATATGCATTGTGTTCCGTGGTTAATCGCAAACCGAAATAAATGTGCGGTTAATGTGATGTTATACATATTATACGAGTTCCTACATTTTTATTCGTATTCAATAAACCATTACCATGTTTACCGCACGTTTTCCCATACAGAGCTAACGTTTAAACGAGAAACCGCAAAGGATTCACAATAGTATCGCCGTATCAACGGAGTCCGCGCAATGTTTTTGTAGTATAAGATGTTCACATTATATGGGGCGAGATTAGATGTTAAATCAATATATAATACAAGTGCGTATATATTTTTATCCATGGCGTAACATATAATATATTTAGTATACACTTCATGCAGCTGGTAAACTGTGGTCTGTTGTTGTCTGGCACTCTCGCGCGACAAAGGCAATTGAAAACTCGAAAACGTTTACCACCGCCGTCGGCGTTCTCTTTCGGCTATAAACTAATTAAAAAAAAAACAACGTGACTCATTTGTAGAGAAATTCGCGAAATAAATGAGTTCCACCTGTTTTTATTTCATTTTTTATTACTAACCCTACACCAGCCACCCGCCACCCCATTTTTCGAGGCTCAGGCGGCGGGCTGCACTGCAGACCTGCGTAATTTATGTAAAAAGGTATTCCCGCAATTTAGTTTTTAAACGTCCATTCTTCATTTTCAAGCCATATTTAAATAAAAATAAAAATACCCGAGCAGCATATTCATGCAGCCACGTTTTCCGCGTGCCACGCGCGTATACACTTTTCCCCCGTCCGCGGCGGCCCCGTCCCTCGTTCCCCGTGCGCGCGTGACGCACCGACCGCCGCCGCCGTCCTTTCTTTTTCTCATTTTTTCCCCATCCTTTTTTTTTTTTTTTTAATTTATGTCCCTGACATTTGTACGGGAATACCGTATTACGGGACCAGCGAACCGATAAATTCGTTCTGCGCGCACCGGCGCTTTTTTCGCCACCGCCACCGCCCGCCGCCACCGATACCGCCGTGTCCCCTCGCGTTATCTGTCTTCTGCCGTGTAGTATAATAGTAGTAGTAGTAGTAGTAGTAGTAGTAGTGGCGGCGGCGGCAGTAATACTTATCTCTGTGCCGCGGAGAAACGAGCGCGAGCTCGTCGTACCCCCTCCCGCCCCAGAGTTGTGGCCGACAGACGGTGGTGGGGGAGGGCTGAAAAAAGGGAGTGCACGCCGCACAAATATAACAACGGGGCGCGACGTGCTCGGGTGCAAATCCCGATGGTGTATCTGTTTGTGCGTGTGTGTGTGTGTGTTTTTTTCGCCGACGCGATAAATCACCGCGTAAAATAAACATATATAAAGGCGTAAAGCCAAAAGGAAATATTTGTTTAAAATTTGTTTTGCGCTGCCAGGCGGGCTGCAGCAGGTATATACCCATATATACATATTATCCGCATCTACGCACCCCCCTCACCCCGTGCGTAACAGTCGCATCGCCGGCGAATCCCGCAGTCTCATACTCTCGCTCTTATTTTTTTGCCCCCCCCCCCTCCCCCCCCGTAAAATATAAAATATTACATGTACCGCGAGTAAGTGCGCGTAATATATATAATATCATAGTATAATATGTATTTTTATTATTATTATCATTGTTACGTATATATTAATATCTAGGTTTACATTTCCGCGGCGTGGTTTCAATTTTTGCTAAAACCGCGGAATTATACTAGCTGTTATACTGCTGCATCGAACATTATATTGCCTAATTTACCGCGAGCGATCCGAATTATTATTGGACCTACGACAAAAAAAAATTATCGTTTCCTTAACCCTATTTCCCGCGGACCGCATGTATAGGTGTATGGGCGCTGAACCACGCCGATAACTTCGCGTTATCCATTGCGGTCGCAAAATATAGCTGGGTCACGAGGAAGGTAAAAAAATAATCGTCCAGATATATTATTACTTAACAAACTAAAGATGGCGTAGTATACTATAAAGTTGTTATAGTGTATACACCCAAAACGATAATATTCGACACTTTTATATCGATATGTCTACCTACCATTTTGCTCTTGACATTATATGGACGATATTTAAAATTATTTAATATCGTTATTCTCTACATTCGATCCGCGGCTGACATTTTAAACCATATAGTAGTTTATAAACGCGTGCATTTTTATCACCTTGACACTGAACTTATTTACAACGTGTGTATCTTAAGAATAATTCGTCGACCCATTAAAATTTGCTTATAGTTATGGAATTTCAGTGGGCTGAGTTTGCGCACAAGGTCGTATATTTTAGAATAGTACTCCGCGCAAACATTTATTTTCGAAAACTATAATTATTCGCTATCTATATTGAACAATGTTCGGTGGAAAATATTCCTATAGCTACACGTGGACTTGCACGTCGAAAATACAAAACATAATTTTGTATAAAGAACCTGGTGATATTTGATATAGAAAACGTGTTGACGTTAGGTATATAACGCGTATTACGGAAAATGTTTGCTATCGGTAAATATTTTTTATTAAATATTTACGGCTAGTAAATTACCAACAGTCACCATAAATTATAACGTTAATATAGGGAGTGTATTATTTTTAATACCAAATTTATCATAAATAATTACCAGGTGCGCTCTTTACATTGTATATGGAAGGTGTTAAAAACGAGTATAACCTATATCCATCGATTCCGTACTAAATTAAAACTTAGGGTAAACAATATTCGACGTTATAATATAATAAAATATATACTATACGTTTATGGTAACATATGTACCATGTACATGTACTTATAGTACAAACAGACTACCGTCTCTTAATAGATGTTTATATACAAAATTTATTAGGTATATATTTTAACTTTTATTTAAAAATATACATTGTATTTTAATAAAGACATCTACTAAAAATGTTAATTTAAATTATCAGTTATTGTAAGTTACTTATATATTTAAAAAAATGCCTATTGCAGGTTACATATTTTAACATTGCTACTTACAATATTATTTAACAACCACTGATTTAAATAAATTACATAGATATATACAAGTATATACAACCATATATCCATATATTTGAATTGCTAATTTTTTTTATTTGTGTTTGGTTTTTTTTTAAATTTGTCTTATTTATATTATTCTAATATCAACATAGTAGGGTACTATTTTAAGTAGGTACTTTACGATTATTTTATTTTGGAGTATAAATTTATAGAAAAAAAACTAAAGTAGGTATATCCAATACTATTACATTATTATTTGTGTCGGTCCATTATTAAGAATAATACACAAACAAAATACATATTAAAATATAATTATTTTCAATCCTATAAATATATTGATCAAACAAAGAACGACGTTTTGGATCACCTCCAACAACTATAATAGTTGATATTATGTTTGTTTTAGATTTACTATGTCTACCGAGAAAATTATTAAAAATTATATTTATAACTCAAAACTATTCAGTTAATAATAATAATGTACTAATGTGTTTTATGCCAGACAAAATTGTACCTACGTATTAATTTTTAAATGCAAAACATTTGTGACGCTGTTAAATCGCATGGTGTAACTTAAAAGTAGGGTTTAGATTTTGAGACAGCAAATGTAATTAAAAAAACACTTTAAATGTGAAAAATAGCAATAAAATATATAATTTTTATATTTTATATAGGACCTATAGGGTGGACATTATAGGTATTATGAAAAGTAAGAAAATTTTAAAATGTTTTATGATTCCACAAATTAACTATCGATTTTTTAATTGACGATTGAAGATTTCTATATAATGTATTTACATATTTTTATAGTAAGGTCCTTATCCATAAGTATTCATCAGTGTGGGTAAGTTCTAGTATATTTTTTAAATAAAACATCGAAAGAGTGTCGTGTTTGCAAAGCTTTAATAGATTTGATTTTGTACTGATAAATACTTATAAAATTATTGTTATTTATATGGTGGAAAGGTACCTACATTAATTAAGTTATTTCATTTTAATAGAAATTACCCAAATAAAATAAATTTGTGTTGAAGAATTAGCTTTCTATCATATAAAAAAAAAAATGTCCACTAATAATTCCAAACCCAATATTTATAACTTATATAAGTACCTAATAATAATAATAATAATAAGGAACTTACTAATAAACAACGGATGCACTTACGATTTAATCACGTAGGTATATAGAAGACGTATATATTATATTATAACGACAGCGAGTAACGTTGTTTTTCAGCTATATTACTCACCTGGAACAAACAAAAAAGATGGACGTCATTAATGATTTATTCTGGTGCGATCGAAGTAAACTTGTGTTTATTAAAGTAGTTTTCGTCTCGACGGCTATCCTGGTCCTATTATTATTTTCAAAGAAAAATACCCTTTCGATACCAACCCTTCCCACCCGCCACCGAGAGTTTGCTTTTGTACAAAGTTTGTTTTCCTCTCTCGCCCAAACTCGGGGTCTTTGAAAGTTCCTCAATAAACCCAAAGTTTACACCAATATTCTCTCTCACTACGTACTTATATAATATATATAATCTCGTTCACTACTCCGCCTCGGTATAATAATATTACCAGGTAAAATTTAGTTACGCGCGTATAACTGAGATGAACTCTTGCTTCTGCTCTCGCTCTCTTGCGCGATCTCACATCCTCAGCACGCTCTTTCTTTCTTTCTTCCTTTCGTTGCGTCTGGTCCTAACTAATTTTAAAGTTTTCGGCAGCATAAATTACACACCGACCACCGCACTGCCTTGTTGCCTGATGTATTATTGTACTCTACGGAATTTTTAACCCCGTCCAAAATGTATGTATATATATACTATACACATTATAGCTGGCCGATGAAAAATGTACCGACCTTAAAGTTATTAATGGTCGAACGTGTTACCCAAAAACGTTGCACAAACTTTAATTTATTTCTCTCACCCTCACCGCGGCGTCCGTCGTTGTTATATACGCACTTCACTATACATATAAATGTTATAGAACGCGCAGGCATAAATAAGTTCCCATAAAGCCTATACCAACGTCTCCCGAACAGAATACATTGCTGTTTTTATTATTTTTTTAATCGAATTTTTAACACCACTTCGCTGCTGTTAAATACTATGTATATAGATAATATATACAAATTACAAATTAATGTGCACCGACACACAACATCGTTTATTATAACGATGCGCATTAATATAACTTGTCTATTTTTCGTTGAATCCAGAATAAAATAACGATTTAATTTTAATCTAAACTATAATACATATGTAATATAAATTATAATAATTTAATAATATTAATGTTTTTAATGCAATGACCTTTTATTTATGTAAATGTATCAATTTATTACAACTTTTAAACTAAATTAATAAAAAATTCTATATAAATCTACTTTTATAATAAGATTGGATTGAGAATACTGTCCATCCTCTTGTATTGGTCACATTAAAATGTAAATATTAAGAGGAAAGTAAATACTATATACCATAAAGTATTTTATGTTTTTTGTTTGTTCTGTTTTTTAAATATTTTTATGATACAACCTCTAAGCAATGATACCCCCCAGGTAAGTAGGCATCAAATATTAATTTATACAGAGTTAGGGAAAATATAATTTGTTTAACTGTTGCTTGGATATAACTTTAAAGTTTAAGTACCTCTACTTCAGACTTCCGAAGTACAAATGGTTATTAATATTTCCTACGACAATCTATAAAAGCAAAATAAATTATATCAGGTCCAATCACACTAACTGTCTAATGTACCCCTAAAAGTTCACTGTTCTCTGTTATAAGCTAGCTATACTTACTGCAAACTTTGATATTTTTTCTTATTATTATTAATAATAAGACGACAGTGGTAATAAGGCTGTAAAGTGCAGGGGTAGGG
Organism: Metopolophium dirhodum; assembly: GCF_019925205.1. Taxonomy (NCBI): domain Eukaryota; kingdom Metazoa; phylum Arthropoda; class Insecta; order Hemiptera; family Aphididae; genus Metopolophium; species Metopolophium dirhodum. The sequence continues at coordinate 24,253,636 of NC_083561.1, forward strand.
TTGGTACCGTAAGGTTGGAACTGTTGGTTCGGTTGAAAACGGTTGGTTAGGAACACGTGTAAGGCAAGCATGGCAAGGTGTTTGAATACTACTAACCCGAGTAGTAACCCATCTGAGAAATATTGGCAACGGTCGTTGCTTATTTTCAATCACGTATGGTGATTGGTTTCAGCCACTGCGACGCGCCGGGGAACAATTTTGATATTATATATATACAGAAACGTTTTTAAAATTGATATCCTTACACATATTGTATTTTTTGCCATTAAGCTTAATGTTTATTAAAAAAAAAAAAAACTGGCAATACAATATTATATAATATTGCAATATATTATTATACCTCGAGTATTTAGATTTTTTCTATATTCCTGAATTTAATTGTGAATCAATGTTTGGATGTGATATCATATTTTACTGACAAAACAACTATTTATGGCCACATATTATAACTTATATTTGATTTGTTTTTTTTTAGTTGATTTGAATAATTTCGTGTTTGAAATGTTGAATCTTTTAGTTTTTAGATGTTAACGTAACAGACTGGCTATGAGAATATTCAAGCTGCGCCGCTGTACAATAAGTCGTTTCAAAATGTATATTTAAAAAAATAAATAAATGTTGTAAACGTTAAAAATAAACGTCAAGCTTGAGTGAATTACTATTGCAATTAAATACTCGGGTACATTTTAGAATTACAGTAAAACACAACACGTCTTATTAAAACTAATATTGTAATTTCAGTTTGATATTTCGACTGTAATATATTTAGTATAATAAAGCGTGTATATAATATAAAACCCTTCGCTGGCGGAGAACGCGCGTCTTTCGCCAACGATATTGGGCCATAAATTTCACAGAAATATCACGTGCGTTTTAGTGACGCGTTGATATATTATATCATTATATTATGTGCATTCGTTACAATTTTTTTATATTAGTTATTATTATTACCAGTTACCACTGTCATCGTCGTCACCAACGTCATCATCGTCATCATCATTATTATTATTTCGTTTATATATCCGTGGGAAAGAGCGCTGTACAGTGTATATTATAATATTATGTATATCTAAAAGCTGTCTTATATATATATACAATAATAATATCACTACCGTTATAGTATTGTACCATGTATGGTATAGGTGCCAGACCTAAGTTTTTTCCGAACCGCGCGTGAAAACAACGCGTTAATATTCGCGTGTTTTTCGAAAACAAAGCGTGCGGGCTTATAGGCGTCTGCTATGCAGTACGCCGCCGCCGTTATAACATTATCATCATGGGTAGGTACAAATGAACAACGATATAGGTATATAATGATATTTTGTCTTTCCGTTTTCATTGTATATAATATTATAAACGAATTCTGTTGAAACAACGACAAAAAAATAAACAAATACCCGACCGAATAACAAACGAACGCATTATGTCGTAGCCGGCAAAGTATACCTACGGCGGTGGCGGCGACGGCTGCGTCGGATTAAAACGTTTTTTATTCACTCTCTCTCTCTCGCCGTCCGTCCGCCGCCGGCTTTTCACGGCGCGCGCGGTATTCTATGTCCAGGGCCCCGTACACGATAATATTATTATAAATACGCGTTTATAATAATATACATAATATTATATGGGTGCCGTGTGTACACACGGGAGGACACGATAAAATAATAATAACATATAATGCACACAATGTGCGCGTATAGGTACGAATAATACAGCGCGCACGCACTTAGAGAAAAACGCGCGATAATAACAACACGGCGGCCGATCACAATGCGACCGTGTGCCATTTGCATAATGTAAGCCCCGGCCGCAACACAATACGCATTCGCTCAGGTGCGAAACCTAAAAAATATTATTACGCGTATTATAATATTATTATTATATTATAACGACGACGACGCAGTGACCGGCAGTCGGCGGCTCGCCAAGAGCGTTCGCGATTATTATAATTTTTTTTGTTTACACGTTATAAGGGGGCACCTGCGATGTATAATATTAGATCGTGTACGGTACACGTATACATTATAATATCCTCTTAGGGAAGCTGCAGCAGTCGATGAAAAAAAGTGGATTTTATAATAAATAAAAACCCAACAAAAACTGAAAGAATTCGGTTTAACCGTGGATTTCGAAAACAGATTATGATTGAGTAACAACCAATCAAAACCTTTGAAGAGTCTAGATTTCTATAACCCACACTGCGAATTAATGTTTATCGGATTATCGTATGGTTCTGACAAGCCAAAAAAAAATCCAAACAATAAATTTAGGATATTAAAAATGTACGGTCAGATTGCATTTAAATTTAAATTTAAAATTTAAATGAAACCTCTATTATGAATAATGACCTTAATAGTTTTTCCATAAAGGTTGCGGATTTTTTTTTTAATGTATTTTTTATATATTACTATTATCGTGCGTAGGCATATATTAAGCTATTACACACGCGTCACACACTGATATCGTACTTATCTATAAGTTACAGAAATCCTTCCAAATTATATTGTCATCTATGCAGATCACAAATGACTCTAATTGTTGGGAAAGGGCAAAAATTAATCACAATTAACTGACCCATTTAAATTGATAAATTTATCCCTTTCAAGATTTTTCTTTGGGAGAAACTGCCCCCTTGTTATCCCCCCCCCCCCAAATCACAAATGAGACATCATTATAAGGTTCCCCCGACCACGTTGTACACAGGCCTACCAGATAACGTTATTATAACATAGCTATTGCTGAAAAATTATTAGTGTTGCTATAAAACCCACAGGACACAATGTCACAATCCGCAGGGTCCAGGACCTAACGCTGCAGGACGAGCGTCCGTAATAAGTCGGTCACGGTGCGATATATCATTATACCGCGTCTGGTTGTTTTTTAGTTTTCGTCCAGTTACGCGTATATATAAATGTAATATAAGACTTTATAACACCATATAAACGCTTACGACTGGAATTATGGCTGCGGTAGAATTTATCTATACGGTAATAATGATATGTGATCGAGCGGAGAAAAGTTAAACGCTCGTCGGAACTATATCATGTAGTACATATATAATATATAGGTTCTATATGCTGTGGTTTGCGTGTGTATATAGAACAAACAGCGGGCGAGCTTAAAACAGTTTAAACGTCAATAAATTATGGCGCGCATGACGTTCAAATTATCTTGTTACCAGTTAACAGGACCATTACCGCGACCATTGTGTAATAACAGTTAACGACACCTACGCCCGCGTGCGTACCCCATTATACATGAATACCGACCGAGCGGGCTTTGACGACTCCGATATACACGACACGCCGAAAATGTTGTTCGACATTTTTATCGTACGCGTAAAAAAAGTAGTTGTATCATTATGCGAATGACAATAATAGTATTATAATATACACTCGACGGTATAATTTATTTAACTGATGTACGCCCAGTGACGAGTATATGCACGTTAGTACGTATAATATGTACATCGCACACGTATAGGTATATAAACATAATAATATATAGGTGTATGACGGCAACACAACGCACGCTTTATAATATATATTTCGATATTAGGTATATATATTGTGGTTATTTAATTATAGAGGAGGGGACAGATGTCGTGGACGGATACGCGTTTTTTAGTAATGCGTTTCCTGTGTGTAGTTTTGCAAAACAATTAGTTTAAACAAGACGCTTGAAAAAAAGAATTTTAAGTTCAATATATTATAAAGAATTTAATATGTACTATAGTTTGTTTTTTTTTTTTTTTTCGGTAATTATCCATGTTATTATATTTTAAAGCGATATCATTGTGTTTGCGATCCACAGCTAAGTCTATTGCACTCGTCGCTCTGAAATTCGGTACATGGGCAGCCCTATATACCCAAGGATGTGCACCTCAAAGAGGGGCTCACGCAGGAATTTATTGGCACACGAAAAACAAATAATATATAATAAAATATGTGACATTTGTCGGAGTTTGAAACAGGGTAAGTGGACTTACCCTGTCTTCTGACTTATGAATATGAGTACATTAATTATATAAATATTGCCTTAGGCAGTGGTATCGGCATCAATGGTATTATGTACATGAACACGATTACTGCAGCAAGAGGCGAGCAAAGCGATTTCATAATGTTTACCACCGTATACGTTTTTTTTATCTGTCTGAAACTACGAGGTACAATAATATATACGTTCGGCCAACGGTATTAATCCTAAAGCTTTGGCAACATGCAAATGCTGCGATGGTATGAAGTTATAACTTATATTATATTATACAACCGAAACGTTTAGAAACTGCTCGGAGATTAATTCGAATTTCGAGAATTAAAACCGTGCACGCGCCAGATTGTTTCCGTATCGTTCAAACTTTTCTCCCCCGCCCATACAACCCCATCCGCGACCGACAGCCCTTTTTCGGTTTTCTTCGCGGCAATTATCGTAAAATCTCAGCAACAGATAGTACATATATGTATATATATATATACATAGTACATACGTACACATACATCCACATCGTATACCTACACTGTGTTTATATATATATATATGAGTCTAAGCCGACAACAAACCTCACCACGAGCGCGTCCCGCGTAATTCTTTAAAACCACCGCCGAGAAAAGTTTTCTCGCTCGCACCACCACCCCCCCCCCCCACCTTCAACACGCTCAAACCCCACGTCGACCGCGGTGGCGGCAAACGGCCCCGGCGGAATCCAGTTTAATTTCAGCACGGACGGAATACGAGAACCCGGAGAGATAAATAACACGCGCGGGATATATCATATTAAAGTTTTGTAATATTTCCCGGCAGCACGTATGCGGGCGGGTGTGTGTGCGTGCGCGCGTGTGCTTATATATACGAAAAGAGTGAGCGACCGGGGGTCGGGGCGGGGGAGGACCTTGTATAATAATATAATGTGCCGTACACTGCGGCAGAGGCAGAGGCAGTGGCGGCGGACCGAGGAAATTCATCTTGGAAATATTTTTCTTGTGTACACGCACACGCGGGGGTGGGAATGACGTTTCCGGATGAATTATCGCCGGCGACCGATGGTAAGTGCGCACCGCGTCCTATCCTCGTGTACACACACACACACACACACATATATATATATTTACGACGAGGGGGCGTGCGTGTTTGTGTCCCCCCCACCGCGGTCCTCCCGCGTGCAAGCGTTATTTTTCTCCCCGACTTTTTCTCGGAATATTATAGATTAAATTTATAGACGACTATTTATATATATATATATATACCCGCGTTATTTTTCCCTTCTTATCTGTTATATTTCATCGGACTGCTCAGTATATTCGCTGTTAAATATTACATCATTACTACGATACGACCAGCCAGCCACTAGCCAGCCTTTCAGCGGGAAAGAGGGGGTGGGGGAACATTGTGAAACGAGGAATTCATAGAGGATCGTCTCGAATATAATGCGGTTTGCCAAACGTTGTATTCTTTTACCCGGACCGAACGATATTACTGTATATTATTTATATATTATATAATATGGTGTTGTTATCGTATTTGTTTTTATTTTTTATTTTTTCGTTCGCGTCAATTGTTCAGGATTTAACTGCACTGACAGAAGTGACGTCTATTATGGAACTTATATGTTGTATACAAATAGTTTGGTTTCTCAAAAGAACATATTTTGAGAAAAAAATTTTAACTCGACATTTGAATACAGCTGTGTATATTCTGTACATTATATTACCAAATATTTTGTTTAAACGTAAAAAATGTAAAAACTTTTCGGCGAAGTTTATAAATATAATTTCTCTAATTAGGTTTGTCGTGAAAGAAAATGTCGGAAAGTTTAAATTATTGTTCACGTAAAATCTTTTGATGTTGGCTCGCGGTGAACGTTGAAAAAAAATAAACAATTAATTAAAATTATAAGCGCGTACCTATATAATATAGTTATTTAAAGGGGATGAACAGAAAAAAACCACGAATCGAGAAAATTTATTAAATTAAAAAATCTTCTCGAATCACTGATTAATTATAAACACCGAAATACCTTTTGTTGGCCGAGTGAAAAAAAAACTGACATTAGCCGGGAGAACAACGAAAAAAACAGTAAATTAAATTTGTCTTAATTATATAACTAAAGTTTTACACATTAAATTGTATACGGTACCTATATAATATAGTGTACATGTATATATATTTATATACATATATATTACACAGTATATAGCTCTTGGCGCAGATTAATAGATATAGAACTATACTGTATATACATATACACGCGTCTCTCGAGATTAATATAAAAATGTATTATATTATATTCTTGGATTCGTGTATATATATATATATATTACAGTGTATAATACGAAGCAGTGGAGGAGCAAATGGACCGGCGTGCAAGAAGATTATTTTCCATTTCCGTCTCTATCCCCGCGAAAGCCATACTACAACTACTATACTGCAGCAGTATCGCGCCGGCGAGGAAAACAACCCGTCTGGGACACTGCAGCAGCACGAGAGGCGGACAATGTATCGTCATCCGAATATGAAATAGAACCGTGTATATCCGCCGTCCAGACAAACAATGGTCTCGGCTGCCGCTATTATTATTATTATTATATTATTGGTGCCATCCATTTGTGTTTCTACGGAATACGCTATAATATATATAGCGACAACACGCCCCAGTGCCGTACGATTTATCGTCGCTCGTTCATCATATTTCGTTCTTACATATCCTCCAGTTGTGTGTGTGTGCGTGTGTATTGTATATGCGAATGATGTATATATATTTTAACGGTATTAAAGACGATCGTTAATATTTTGTTTTCAGCTTCCGGTCTTTTCCTGCTGCAGTCGTGTAATGATGGAAAACGTGAGCCGCCCATTTCCCCCGAAAACCGTTTTTGGCCGGTTGTTGGCGGGAAAAAAATTTTCATGGTCGACGAAACAGCAACATATTACATTATATACTTCACTTTATACGGCTTTACAATACGATATATTATAAGAGCGCAAAATAATAACCTAACAGCTATACCTATGTTATAGAAGTTTATAAGTTTATTCATATTTTTGCAGTTTGTTAATGTATACCTAATATTTATATGTCCTGCAGCGTTTTTAATCGTAGGTAGGTTTTTTCTCTTCTAGCCACAGGATGCTGAATACTTCAATCTAGACACATTAATCGAATTTTCCGGCGGCTAATCAAAACATATTGCAGTGACGATTGGTTTTTCATTTCTGCCGCTCGCTATGTATATGTCTGCGTTTGAATTGTAAAATATTTTGGTGTTCACTGTTCACAACACTGAATAGTGGGGAAGAGGTGGTCGATCGCGTGATTTACATCATATATTATTAAAATCACATACATCATATTATTATAGCAATCGTCGTGTGAATTTATCGATCATCGTAATTACGAGGATAGATTTATTATAATTTATAATAATATACTGCAGCCAGCTGCTGGAGAGAGCTGCGCGGCCAGTCTGTGTCAGTCCCCGCGGTCAGGTTGAGCTGGTTGCCATCACCATCATATTATTATAACACCCTATAATATATTATATACTGCAGGAACAGGAGCATGTCCTCTCCGAAGATTTATCGCGGTGGCGGCCATCATTTTTAGCGCAGACGTCACGTACCTGCACTGCTGCAGCAGTATCTTCAGCCGTCTCCTCCTGTCTGTGGTGTATATATATGGTGGTGATAATAATAATAATAATGATGATGAAAATAATAATAACATAATATACGCGCAGGAAGAAAGTATCACCGCCGACCGCCATCGTCTAGTCTATATATATATATATATATATATATTTACACGTATTATATTATATATATAATATATTATAAGGTACACGTGCGACGGTGGCGGAGCTTATAATAATAATAATAATAACTACGAACGCGACGCGAGTACAGTAAAGCGCTGGTCGTAAATCGTCGCGTCGTAGCGGGGACGCGTATCGAATACGATCGCAGCAGTAAAAGTACCTATATTATTATTATTATTATTATTATTATTATATATTATTTATATACGGTGTGGCACGGTGGCTGCCGTGTGTACCTATATAGGTGGAAAGAAGAGCTTTCCCGGTGAAAAAAAAAGACGTTTGGCGGTGTGTACGCGACGTATATATATATAGTGCGGCGTCGGCGGCGGGTGCGGGCGGCGTCGACGAGGTGAACGAGAGCGCCCGGGACCGCATCGTTTCCGGATTTGAATAAATAACGTATAAATATCGACGAGCACGTATAACGTCTCACTTGATAATATTATTATTATTGTTGTCGTTGTTATTATTATTATATATATTTTTTTCGGTTTCTATATATCTTTTCTCTCTCTCTCTCTCTCTATCTCTCTTTCTCCTGCGCTCCGGTACCATATAATATATTATAACACTATAATGCCGCATATATTATACTATATATTATATAATTTATTATTTACGCGCGTGCGCGTGCACACACACAAGCTCTGGCCAGGTCTCTCGAGTGTAACGAAATATCTAATATAATAATATAATAATAATATTATTATTATTATATATATACCTATCTATGTATACATGCACGCACGGAAATGAAGATATTTCATCGGTGATATAATATATAAATCGTTTGCGCCGGCGATTTATTACGTGTAGGCGACGCGCGGACCCCTCGCGCTCCCCCCCGGGCTATGTGGGAATTCGAAAATCGTATTAAAATACCGTACGCGCGCGCTGCACACTGCCATATTGTAATAATAATAATAATAATAATAATACGTAGGTATAATAAGAGCCGAGTAATACGCGCGGCAGTTCATCATCACGTGGGTTCTCGCGCGCCGGTTAGACGTGTAGTAGGTATATCTTTTCGCCGCCGTGTACACGAGGTGTATATGGTAATGTTATAATATTATAATATAACGCACGCGGGTAGTATATCATTATAACTGCATGTACCAACTATATGTAGGTAGGCATGTATTTTAATTATAATTTTTTTTCAAAACACCTATAGGCCCGACGATGTATAAGGCTATATAGTGACTATCGTAGTTTAGCGTCTATAGTGTACGACTTGCAGGCCACCTCGGGTGTTGGAAATGTTATTTCGGCCAAAACGTGCTTGTAAAATAGGGTGTCGTTGACAACAGGATTGTCCCCGTTTTGATCATCATGTCCCGTTGTCCCGACAAACATCAAACGGGACGCTTTTTGTCCCGTTTTTAGAAAATGATCCTGTTTTAATCCCGTTATCTCCATATTATTTGATTTAATATTGTTATTTGTAAAAAAAAATTAACTAAAGAAATAAAGACAAAACAATATAATATTGAACTACGGTAAGAAATATGGTATGGTATCTACACAATTTTAAAAAATAATAATATAATTATATCAACAACTTTTGGAAGATTTTAGAATAATACTCTAGTAATGCCAGGAACTAATGCAGCAATAGGGAGAATATTTTCTATCACAAACGTGTTATGGATGGACGAAAAAAATCGCTTTCTTGTAACTACTATCAAATCAATTGTAATTCTCAAAAATAATTTTAAAAAATACTACTGTAATGACTTTTATGATTTTTTGTTAACTCAACCAAAACTATTAAAAGCAATCGGTTCATCAGAAAAATACGAATCTAAAAATTGTAAAATAGAAAATGATGATTAATCAACATCAATCCAAAAAGAGTAAGAATACTTTGACCAATTTTTCTAAGCTCACAACAAAAACTAATCCAAACAAGACGTGTTTTATTAAGCTTATTCAACATTATTTAAATTGTAAAAATTAATTTAAAATTATTGGTTTTCTTTGAAGAGTGTCTACTGTAACGTGGTCGGGGATGACCCGTTAAATATAAGATATTCAGGGAAGAAATTAGTTCTTTTGAATATATTTTTACCGTAGCTCGGGAGCACGAAAGGTAATAGGATCTTAATATTACAAATAAATAACGATTGATCTAGATTATTATTATTACCAACGAATTTATTATTATAATTTGTGATATATTATGATGATTATAAAATAAACGTAATGATGTAACATACGTTACACTACCTAAAACTGTTTGTACCGTTTTTTTTTTTATAAAAATGGTCAACCTATTGTAAAATCGAGGATACTTATAACTATAATATCTACCTACTGGCTATATAGTTTACGATATTATATTATATTATATTATACTATAATGTACCTACACACGTTCGTGTTTATATTTGTGTCTTAATATTATTTAATTTTATTCCACTTGACATTTTAACAACTTTAAGTTTTACTACTTCAACATAATAAATAATTAATATATACATTATATCAGGTTGTGTTTTAGTCTATATAAGAATTTTGTTTGTTTGTTTTTCAAATTTTTCATCAACGTAAACTCTCAATATAAATACAAAATATTTTTACAAATTACATTATCACGAAACAATTGTAAGGGGTCTCTCTGTTATTAAATATAATATAAACACAAGGTTATTGCAAGCATGCTCACCCTCATTTTTCCCTTTAATTATGAATGTATTTAAATTCTGATATAGACAATATTTTCAATTTTTTTAATGTTTTTGTACTAATTTGGACTTACAAAATTCTGTTTTTTTCAAATGGGAACGCCCTTTTTTACTGTATATTATTTAGTGGACAGTTGTACCTATCTGATTCAAAATTCAAATGAGTAGTTTCTTAGTTATTAAAATGGTTGTATTAAGGACAATTTAAAGTCCTTAAAAATAATTTTACATAAATATAAAATAGACGTGATATTGAATCTAGTATGTATTATACTTGGACCATTTTCAAAAATGATTAATATTAATAACTAAAATGTTCAAATCACCATAGCCCCTATATCTTATCTAAAGTTAAATAATCCAAAAACTACTACTACGTTCGAATTTTGATTTTGATAGTCAAAAATTATCCACTGTACAATTTATAATAGGTGTTCTCATTTGAAAAACAGAAGATTTTATCTCCACAGGATAATCCTTAAGTATAGTACAAAAACTCAAAAATTTTAATAAATGGTCTATATTTAAAAATTCTAAAATCAGATTTTGAATAACTACATTACTGAAGAGAACGGGGTTGGCACACTGTATAGGTAAATTCTGAAATTTGGCATAAGACTATGTGTTGTATTGTAACGAGTAACATGATTACCTATATATAGTGTTAACGTATTATACAGCTCACTAGTGCAGTCGCGTACGATCAAATATTATAACTAAATTAACTAATAATTTATTATAAACGACCATATTATAAGATATTATTAAATGTATATTCTTTACATTTGTCTCTAAACTACATAGTAAAAGTCATCGAACACAATACGAAATTACGACGGAATAATACTATTGATCGTTCTCAGAAAACAGGACTTTGGCAACCTCGGATTGTAAATAATAACTGCTTAGATTTCTACTGATGGTAAATAAATTTTGCATTTTCTAAATCTATGAATCTATTAATAAATAAATGACTAGTCACCAGTGAACGAATTTACTAGCATTTGCATATTTTTATAATTTTATTTTATGAATTAACGATGGTATTTGTTTTGTTTTTATATTCCTTTGTAATAATATAATAATATTATAGCTGCTT